>NW_026096559.1:0-10425 GCF_023614345.1 Adelges cooleyi
AATAGTGATTTTTAAAGTAATATTCAATAGTATAACTAAAAAAATATAGAACTAATATCAGCTGTAGTTATAAAATTTTAGTAGTTGGAATAAAAATCAAAGTTTGGACACTCTAAAATTCTGCTGTAATTACTCTTCGGTTTTAGGCGCATAGACAGAATATGTACAGAATACAGAATATATACAGAAATAAACAAAATCAAAATTTAATATGTACAGAAACTATTTTAGCATTTGTTCGAGCTGGTTTATAATAGGTACATAAGATGTCAAACGACATCTAAAAAAAAAAAATGTTTAGATAACTAAGGATTCTATAAAAAAATACATTCATCCAATGCTTGTGCATTAAATTAAATTTTCATTTTTATAATTTAAAATTTGTAACGCATCAGTTTTAACTATTTCTGATTCAGTAATTTTAATTGTTAAAAGCCGTATTTATTTATTAACTTTTTATTGTTTTACCACATTAACTGTATACTTTTCATAGTATTGACTATTGTTACTTACAATTAGTTTTATGTGTTCATATGAATAGTAAAAGTATGCTTTTTATTTAATGAACGGTTATTTTTCTCGTTGTACGAGATATAATGGAGTATAATTTACACGATATTAGTTTTACAAAAACTCCTTGTAATAAGGTATAATTATAAATCATTTTTGGTTTAGGAAGTCGCAATACATTCCCTGTATGTCTCTCTCTTACGTTTAATTTCTGTTATTTCCACCGATCGTTGCTTTGACGTTTTAGTTTGGCATTTCTGAACTTATAGCGGGCAAGAACAAACCGCCAGTGGCCGAGATTCGAACCAGCGACTATGTGTTGACACATACAACGACTTATCTCACTCCACCACACGCCTACACACAATGCATTTACAGTTATTATAAAATAACGTTCTACAATACATTCAAACACAAACATCAAAACAAAAATTGTCACAAAAAAATCGCTCGTATTCTTAAAATGTTCAAAGTTTGTAATACCTATAATAACTTTGTTTACATTGCAACAGTCACTTTAAAAAAAAAAAATAATAGAATATTGGATTCCAACTTTAATAAATCTTAATGTTTAAATATAACATTTACAAATTACACAAATAGTACATTAATCTATTAAAACAGAAATAACCCTCACACCTATTAGAATTTAAAAAATAAACCCACACAAATTAAAAAACAAGCTAACAGCATACTGCTTCGATTTTTTTTTTAAAAAGTCTTAAATTAAATAAATGAAATAATTTGACGTTTTGAAAATAGTGAATGAAGAAATAAAGTTAAAGTAATTTTATAGCCCTAAAATATAAAAAAAAAAAGTTTAATGTAAGACAATATTATAAAATATATAAAATGTAGTATCCTTCGGTCGAGGAAGGCACTGTTTTTCATAAATAATTATTTTTATAACTTAAAGTAATAAAAACGTATAGGTTTGATTAGGTAGAAAATGGAAATAAAAAAGTCATGTTTGATTTAAAACTTTTAGAAAAGTTAAATTAAACAAGAACTTGTTTACTGTTTCTGAGCTGATTGGTTTTCGATACTCGTTTGATTCGTCAAACTATACCTATTGATATAGTAACATTATAGAGTTCAGCTATGGATCTAAAAAAATATTCCATACAATTTTTGCTATAACTTTACAATTATAAACCCGAAAATTCGTATAGTGATGCAAATCATTTATTAGGGATCGCTTTTTTAAAATATGTACTACTAACATAATATTTAATGCTTTTTGTTTTTTTTCAAACCGATAAATTCGTATTCGTATTTAGGTAACCTAAATAATTTTTAGTTTTATGCGAAAACATCTAATTATTTAAACAATATACGTGTTAAATATTTCTCTGCTATGTACTACAACTTTAAACCTATGACAGGTCTTTGTCTCTCAGAATTTCAAAACTTAATTCACCCCCAAACTAGTTTTTGCGATACACCGAATTTGAATTGTTTTAATAAATCTAAAACAATAGGTAAACAGTAAAAGTTTCATAACGCCCTTTGAAATTTTATTTGTTTATTTAATGCCTCTAATATAGTTTCATTTCAATATACACCAGGTGTACCACAAAATGTTTTAGGCGAGAAGGTATAACATTTTTACAATATTTTTTTTTTTTATGCTCCGCATGCATTGATTTTTTTTAACGTTGGCTCTAAATGTGTATGGCATATTCTTTAGATAATGATGTAGCTACTATCGATAAACATTGACAAACCAAAAAAATAATCAAAATATCAATTGCTAAAGATTGCTCTGTATTTTCGGCAAAATGTTCTTTATTTAAAAAGAAAATCAAGCGTATAAGTTTGCATTTATGTTTAAAAAGTCCACCTTTTTTAGACCACCAGAAAAAGTATTGAACGTTTTCAGCCGTTATTTGGCTACATTCGTTTACTTTGACTACTTTTTGCTCATCGATAATGTAAACAAAATAATATATAGTTGTAAAACATACACCTTACAACAATATACAAGTACCTTCAAATTGCTACTAAAACCTGTAATTCTTGTAGTTTTGGTAATTGGAGACACTTCAGTTTGTGCAAAAAATTTTTTAAAAAAAAAAAATAAGCGTATTATCATTAATGTATCACCTTGTATGTATATATGTAACAGGCTTTTGCGAGAATTCGTTGATCAGTGGACTTATTAGTTCGTCCTGACCTAAAATGAGGCCCCTATTTTTTTTAACATGGATATGTCAGTGGGCTGGGGGTTAATTGGAAAATCTGTGCGAACGCTGAACGTTACCGACTAAATATATATACCCAATCAATAAAAAATTGAATAATTTTGGGAAACTCTTATTGGAATTCATTACATGTGATTAAAAATTACAGTTCGGCCTATAATATAATATCGCTAGTTTAATGTATCAGTTGAATGACTCTGAAAGAAGTTTTACTTCATCCGTGCATACTGGTTTTTTGTAATAAATTATTGTTTACTGAATTCTTGCCTAAGCGTTTACTCGAAAACATAATTCTTTTTCTTTAGAAAAACACTTGTGAGATTCGATGTGCGTTTAAAGTTTATACGGTTTGCACAAATGAAATACAGTGCTCGTTTGTGTTAAAAATATTATACAAAGCCAAAAGACTGTGCCTATTTTTTAGATACCCGTGTTAAACTTGCATTTTATTGCATTTTATTAACGGTGTACGACAAATACTCATGGTCTTTAGAATAAATTTCAAGGTCTGTTGACTAGTTAACGATTTTTTTAAAGTTATGATAAAACCTGCTATGTGAATCATTTTTTACCATACAATGATATTTCAAGGTCATTGTGATTTTTCCGCCCTTAAGTAACATGATTTAGAGAGGGCTGATTTGGGAATCTCTTATAGCTACCTGTATATTAATTTAGTTATCCTTGTTAAGCTATTTTTTTGGTAAAAGAGAATTTGACTGAACTTTGGAGTTTATAACGTCAATCCGTAGCCTTTTGAAATATTTAAAAAAAAATGAGATTTCTACAATAATCGCAAAGCATTTGAAAGACTTTAAATCAATGAGTTAGAAAAATTGGGTTATTATAATTGTTATATAAATATCCACTGTTGAATTAATACGTTTTGGCTGAACGTCGAATTGTTGTAAGCTTCGTTTTTAATAATTGTTTAAAACTAATTTTTTTTCTCGTTTTTATATACTAAAATATACAATTATTTAATTAAATATAAAAAAAAAGATGTGCACCGTATAATAAATCGTTAGTAGTCAATCAAATTCTAGTTCCTGTTGACTGCAGTGAATGGGTAACACATATTGTTTCAATTTTAAAATCTGACGGCACAGTAAGAATTTGTGGTGATTTTTAAATTACAATTAACCCAGTTTTGGAGGGAACGGAGTACCCATTACCTAAAATAGAACATCTATACGCAAACATTAGCGGTTCAAAGTATTTTCTAAAATTGATCTTAAAGATGCGTACTAACAATTAATAGTAATTAATGAGACATATCGAAAATATACTACCATTAACACACACAAAGGTTTATTCAGCTACACTCGAAATACATTTGGTATACAAATTCCCCTGCTGAATTTTAGAAAGCTATAGAGCTTGTCACTGCAAATTTAGATGGGGTAGGTGTATTTCAAGGTGATGTAATAATTGCGGGTAAACGATAGAGCAACATAACGATAGGTTAAAAAAATTACCTAATGTTCTTTCGGAGTCTGGTTTAAGAGCTAAAAGAAATAAATGTTGTTTTCTCAAAAAATCAATTGAATATCTAGGTCATAAAATTGATGAGCAAGCCTTACACACATTGTCAAAACACACTGACGATATTTTTTCAGCTCAAATTTAAAAAAATTACCACATTATTTGCTTCTACATAGGGACATTAAAACATTAAGGAAATTCATACATCTTATTTTAAATATTAAAAAAAGGAAAGAAGTGTTACGTATCAGCAGTTTATATAAATATATATGGCAGGGATTGTCCACCATACGCAAGTGCTACACCGGCACAACTAGTGATTCGTGTAATTTGGGTTTCATAATAAACATCAGCGATTATTATTATTTATATTAATCTAATTGTGTTTTACTTCCATACTAAGGTATAACAATTACGAATTTAATATCAGTTCTCAATTTTAATTAGCCAGAAAAAACTAGAGTAAAAAAAAAAATTGAATTTCTGTAAACTTAAAGTCAAAAGTGGTAATTGAGCGCAGAACTTAATAGTATCATTCTGCATTGATCTACATAAAATTGTTTTAATGATTTATAGAGTTGCTACTCGAAGGAATTGGTCCAGTAATAATAAAGAAACAATGTATAGAGATAAAAAAAAAGCCCACATCAGAGTAAACCCAATACCTTTGCCGCTCTGCGTCGAAGCTAAAAGCCATTGGGGTCGAGACATAGTTGGGACGGTCACAGGTTTACAGGAATTTCTAAATCTGAATGTGATAAAATCATTTTTGAATAAACGCATCGATGCAAATCATTAGTTAGTATTTTCAAGCCAGTACAGTCTAAACCAAGCACAGTGTAAACCAGCAAAGTTAGAATGTATTAAATTAAGGTGCTGTATTTAAAAATAAGCATCAAAGCATGATTTTATATGAAAGTAATATTTATCGAATTCTCACCTAAGCGTTAACGCGAATTGGTTGACTCGATGTTCGTTTCCATTTCCATTGTTTACCTACATTTATGAAAATATACGAATCGTTTTTTACACATTCAAAAAACGTCGACAAATTCAAGGTCTTAAGAAATGCATGGCCAACCCGACTTATTGACGCTTTTTTAGAATAATAAAAAGGAAACAACCTATGTGAATAATTTTTTGTAATACAATGTTTTTCAAGATCATTGTAATTTTTTTACACGAGTCTTACTCCAAGATATATTTACTCCAAAAATAACACAAGGGAAACAAACTAACGATACAGTAGTTTTACAGCCACAGAGCCATTTGAACTTTTGATAAAGCCCAGTATTAAAATGACGAGTGTATTTATTTTGTCCTTTTTTTAAATATTTATAAACAACTTTATTTTGAAATAACAAGCGGACAGCTCACCCCGTGAGTTGTCTTGCGACACAGTTTACCAATCAATACCAAGTACATAGTTAACAGAAATTAATTTTAAAAACAATAAAACAGAATGAAATAAAATATAATATCAAGATTAGTTAAATTGGGTAAACTTGGTAAAGGTCTACCCAAATTTTTTATTTCTACACTTCTTTCTAATAAAAGAAATGAAAATTTTAACTTTAAAATTTCTTGCACAGAATTCATATTAATATATTATAATATTATATTAAAATATTACTTAATATTTAATAATATTGTTATGTTAATTATACAATTATTAGTTATAGATAAAGAACCGCTTCTCCATATATAATAAAAAAAATAAAACAAGGAGTATTATTATTATCAGGTTATCGGTTTTATCGACGGTCGACGAGGCCGATAATATTATTTAATAACAAATTATATGCTACCTGTGTTGAAATACTAAATTTTATGAAAATTTATTTAAGAAATACTATGGATCAAAATTTCAAAAAATTTACAACGTAAGAAGTACGGAACCGATTGATGAAAATTAGAAATTCAAATGCTAAAGTTGTCTACAGATTTATGAAATTAAAAACATACGTTCCCATATAAAAATCCAAATGCGATAATTGTTTTACATTTAAGGGTTGAACATAAAAATATTCGAAATACTGAAAAATATAGTAAAATATGAACCATACGGATTAGGAAATTTTTTTTTCAAAATATAAATATTTTCCGAGAAAATGAGTCTTCTTCTATCGTGTGGTCGACAACTTATCAGATTCCTTCACCATTCCAGTATTCGACAATTTCCCTTCTTCGTCTTGTTATACGACTCATTAAATCTCTACGATCTATAATTCTATGTGGGGCACTATGGCACTGCAGTATATGGTCGTCTGTCTGGACCTGTCCGCACCTACATAATTGGTCTTCCTGAAAACCCCATCTCACTAAATTACTGTTAGTCCTAGCAACGCCTACCCTTAATCGGTTTAACGTTCTCCATAGTGCATATGGGAGGTCATTTCCAGTAGGAAGACTTTCTTTTTTGGGAAACTCCGTAGAGGGAAATTCTCCTTGCCATAATCTAATCCGCTCTTACTGAGGTGAAACGCTCAGTGGTCCAAAGCTGTTTAATTAACTCTTCTTGAGCGCAAGCGTTTTAGTGGTGGTATCTGTACGTACATGGGGTGGCGCCCATCCGTTTCTTTCCTCGTTCTTTCAGCCATTGCGCTTACTTTCCGTCGAATTTGTAGTGTGGCGATTCCGCTCAGGCTGTATAATTTATCAATGTTCGTTGGTCGAAGATACCCAGTGATCATACGGACAGTTTCATTGAGGGCCATATCTACTATCTTTGAGTGTGCTGATTCTCCCCAGATCGGACTCGCATACTCCCCTGCCGAGAAACATAGAGCTAGCGCAGACGTACGGAGTACCTTCACGTCAGCTCCCCATTTACTACCAATGAGCTTCCGTATAATGTTATTTCTGGCTTCTACCTTTGCTCGAGTTTTTACGCAGTGCATTTTGTATGTTAGACTTCGATCCAAATAAACCCCCAGATATTTGGGTTATTAAACCTTCATATTATAATAATATTTTAAATAAAAAAATAATGCGCAAGACTATGCGGTTTTATTGGTTTGTGATATGAAAAAATCCTTTTAACATGTGTATAATCACCTAACTTATCCATACCCATAACCGACAAAGGTAACACTTTTACTATGTACCTGATATTATGATCGTTGAGTACTAAACCACGGAAATTAAATAGCTGACAAAAATGCTCAGTGCCTAATTATAGTAGCTAACTTTTAATAAAAATTCTAAGTTTGTATTAGGTGAAACTATAACTATACCCTTAGATTTATTATTATGTTTTCAGAAATGTCAATTGCCATACACTATGTCAATAGTATTTAACGAAGTATAAACTTTATTTCGATATTTAGGTAATTTTGCTAATTTTGTTAGGGTACTTACAAAGGTCTACTTGACCTCGATGATGTGAAAAAAGTCATTGTCGCTTTAGATCTAGCCGTATGGAATAATAGTATCAGTTATCGTCCAGCTGAACAATGCATACTAATTGTATTGAAAGAAAAAAGTATTGAGTTCATTATGCGATTGATTATGTTGCCAGAGTTGATAATTTTATTTTATTTTTAAGCTGAACAAATTAACGCATTGGAGTTCTTAGACCGCATATGGGCAGTAAAACCGAACCGAGTAAGGATTTATGGTGTCGTTAAAGGCTTGATAAAAAACACATTATTTTAATATTCATAATTTACATTATATTAAACATGTCAAAGTAAAATTGTACATTTTAGCGCAATTTTGCTTAAAAAAAAAAAGTCAAATACCATTACTATATTTAATATTTATATGATTTTTATACTTGCACTTAGGGCACAGGTGTAGACCGGAAGCAGGTTGAGGACCTGATGACGTTACATAATGATAAGACAATTGATGGTCACATTAACCCTGTCGGAATAATGGAACTTTTCAAAAAGATATCTTTAGTTAAAAAAGACTACGAAGACCAATTAGCTTTTAGTTCCAAGAGTAAGAATACATTTTTGATATTATTTCGTTTTTTATCATTCTCATTATCATTCTGTACAGTGTTGGCAAAATAAGTTTTTCTATATGGAGCATAAGTAAAAAATTATCTTTTATTTCACTATACTTTTGTTATTTGAATTTTTATAATAAAATTAATCAACACTAGTTGTTAGATTACTTGTTATCAACATTATTCGTAAAATGCGATTTTTTAAATTAATTGAGATAGTATGAATTAATAATATGTAAAAATAATAGATAAACAAATTATGTCTTTTTTTATACAGTTTTAAATGATGTTTTCATTCGTAATCATTTATTTATTATATATGAAATAATTGTAACTCAATTGAGATGTATTTCATTTTTATATTGTTTACTTAAAACTGTGTCCCAACTATAATGTTATGAATATATTTTTTTATACAACAAACAATTTATTCAATATTTTGATTGTAGGAAATCCGCATTTGGAGATGCAAGAGCTGTTGGTTGTTACAGCAGAATACAGCCTCGAGGAAAAAGTAATAATAATAATTGTATTAGGATTGCGTTGTTTATGCTTAGGTATATAAGGACGCCCCCACCCATTTATTAAAGGAGCGTAGGTTAAGAAATCGATCTTCAATTTTTCTATGGAAATTCGGTTTACTCAATTCTATTACAGCCCTTAGAGTATATTCTATTCGCGCAACCCATTTTATCACACTGCAAATAACTAGTGGGAGCGTTCTCCTGCGGACTACATAACCTCGAGAGGTACTATATGAATTCTTTTGTTGATTCTTTAGGTTGGAACCGTATATTCTACCTCTTCAGTTAAATATGTCTTATCGGATTTCACTAAGCTGGATGACGGCAAAGATGGTCTACTCACTAAGGGAGAAGTTAAAAGAATGACCGACGTGTTTACCCCGAACAAAAAAGAGAACATTGACTCTTTCATGAAGAAATACGATACCAATGGTAAATAGCAAACTATTGTATTACCAAAAATAGTTAAATTATTTTAAATATCTAACATAGTGAGGACGAGAAAAGAGTAGGATCAATGCTGTTTTCCTTGAGTAGGTTTTTCTACAGTTAGAATTAACAAAATAAATCTCGAGAAACCGCCATTATCATCTGAGTAATGTCGGAATAGTTTCCATAATAAATTTGATATTATAGTGGTTAATATATCGAAGTAGATCTATAGACATAATTAAATAAAATTCTTAACTAAAAATCTTGTAATTTTTAGAAGACAAACACATGGACATATTGGAGTTCATCATGGCGCTATTTAAAGAGAAAGTGAAGTTGAATGATTACGATGAAAAGTTTAAAAGTCATTATATGAGCAATAATTTTTAAAACAATTTCGATAGTGGTTTGTATTGATATTATGTAAATTATAAGATTAAGGGTTTTGGCTGAATTATTACTATATTATATTTACATAAGAATATTTTTTGGGAGTGCTATAATTACGGGTAATCGGTTTTATATTTTATGTTTAATAATTGTTTACATAGTTGTATAATTTTACACATATATTTGAATTTAATGCTATCAGATGTACAACGGTATTAAGCCGTAATAATAAATAATATAACATACGATAACTAAATGTTTTTTTTTTGTCATTTCATAAAACGATTAAATAAGTAGTGTAATACCATCAAAATGATGTGTTTATTTTGAAATCAATATAAATATGCAAATTAAAAATTAAAAACCGCCTATGGTGTTTAGGAAATATTAATACATTCAGTTTGTTGTTTCGGAACTGACGACATTATAGTCGACATAGATCGCATAGCTCCAATTAAAAAATTATAAAAGCAGCACAGTTTTTATTAAACGCTCTAAATCGACAATTTTACTATGTAATTTATTTAATTTTAATATAGCTTACAATTTCTTCAAAAAAATTCTGAAAAACGGCGGTTTCCACCCTTAACTAAATAGGTGATATAATGTTAGTAATCACCATTATGGTTTAAAGCTTAATCTATTTTAAAAATCAACTTAAATACCTGTCTATAGTTTTATTACTACTATACATCCTGTGTACTCTCCAAACGATGGCGCTGCAGACACGTTTTGTTCCTATCACATAACATGATAATACCACAGATTATATGAAAACAGATTGTTCACTCTCGATGTAAACAAAAAATGAGCTGATAAGCACTCCGCCGAAACCAGTGTGACCATGTCAGCCGGAACGAAATTATCGAGCTTGTATTTACCACAAATTATATGATTATTTCATATAATCTGTGTATTTACC
>NW_026096560.1:0-9750 GCF_023614345.1 Adelges cooleyi
ATTTTCAGCTTTGAGAAGATTTATTTCATCATTTAAATTTGACAGTTTAGAATTAAAATCCGAAACAGTACTTTCAACTAGGTAGCTTTGTATTAGCTTGAATACCTTTTAATAAACAATCATATGCGATGAAACACTAGATTGGATAGATTTTAATGTTTTCCATATGTCGCCCAGTATTTTTGCTGGTTGATCCGGGAGTTTGTTTGGTCATTTAACGGTGCATGAGGTGTAATATTAGTAGAGTTCATTATACTGAGACATGTATAAGTACGCCTTAAAGCAGTTTATATTATGCAAATTAAGAGGCTATTAGTTTTAGTGTGAATTCTCTGGTTGCGCCTTACGATGGTAAGGATATGCAACTAAATATATTACATAAACTATTATATAAATATAATATATGTATACATATACAGGGCGATCCAACTAACGCGAGACACTCATTTTTACTAAAAATACAAATACTTTGAGAATTTTTTTTCCCCTAGAATTTGTATGTACATATTTTACTACATTTTTCAATATGTTTTTACATTTTTATATGTTTTCAATTACAGGAATTTGTAGATAAAAAATAAAAAAATATGTTAGCATTTGAATTTTGATTTTTCATTTATTTGTTCATTTGTTATGACATTATATTTTTTGACTGTATTTCCTAATAAAGACGAGTAGTTTTATTTGATGACGTGTTACCGTACTCTGTATCATAATAATCAGATATAATAAATAACCTGTAATCTGAGTAATCTGTGGATAAGAACCGTTTGTCCATCATTATTTCAAAATCTTTTATAGTGACCGCCTAGTTGTTAGAATGTTATCGTCAATTGGACAATATGTCCAATTTTGTTAAATTTGTAATAATTTGTCAATAAATATGAATTTTATGTGCTACCGTTTAGGTTAGGTTTTGGAAAACCGAAGAAATATGATAATTGTTAAGAGGGCGTCGCACCGCCCATTTTTAAGGAGTAAAGTATAGGCAACTTTTTATACAATCTTAATTTAAAGGTTAAACTGTAGCTGTTATTATTTCAATAACTTGGACTCTATTTTGGTAGTTAATTTATTTTTTGGACTAAAATATATACCTAAAAGTTTAGGGAAAAAAAATTCTCAAAATATTAATATTTTCAGAGAAAATGAGTGTCTTACGTTAGTAGTTGGATCACCCTGTATATAATGCAAATTTGATTATGTGACCTATACAATTTTTTTTTTTTTTTAATGTTAATCGAACAAATTACTTGTTTTTTATGTGGGCGTCGTTTAATAACAAAACAAATTAAACGAACCAAGTGGACTTACGAGTCCACCGAAAAAAAATATCATATAAAACCATATGATATTTTTTTCTCATTTCTGGTGGGTCGGTACCATAGACCTATAAAGAAATGGACTGATAGTAAAGAGAGAAGTCCGAATATCGACATCGTTAAAAAGAGACAGAGAGAGTTGTTAGGTATGGCATGAAAGAATATTATTATGAAAAATATTCTATCATGGAGAAATAGTAATATGATAATACCCGATAACGAAATTTTCAAATTAAACATTTTTAATTCATCTTATTAAAATGTTGAATTTTAATTGTCATCAGTTTAATTTCTCATAATGGTTTTCCAGTATAAAATTGGAACTCGACTGCCGCTTTTAGGTACTCTGTGTTTGACCTTCTCATTACGTTCCCAAACCATTTGATTCTTTTTTGAAGTCGACAAATACCTGCCCCACATTTTGTTTGTGTTTCGACTTTTTTTTCTATATTCTACCCAAACACCGACAGCTGCTGATCTATTGTCAATTTCCTCTTTTGAACTTCGCATTGGTACCTACTCCCCTATACATGCTAATAGTATGCCAAACAAAATCACCAATATTTTAGTATAATTATAATTTACCAACAATCAATTGTCTATAGAGTTTGTAAAGAAAAACGGTTTTTCAAAACATATACTTACACGTTTTATGAAAAGTAAAACAACGTTCGTTGATAAAATCTGAATGAAATTGTAATTGTTTTTTTTAAATATTTATTACCGATATACATATCTATTTAAAACAATACATCGTACGAAAGTATATTTGGATACCCGACAAAATAATGAAATACATGTTATCCCTAAATGCTTTACAACTTGGAATAACACAATAATAAATAAACAATTAAATATGGTTTAATTATTTCCATGTGGGCGTATCGTCGTATACATATATATAATTTTATTATTCCGTGTCTTTTCAATTTTTATTCCATGGGAAACCTAACAACTCTATCTATCTCTTTCCAACGTTGTTCATAACACGGCAGTATAGGCGGGGTGTGTGGGAGGCGCTAGTCCATATCTTTATGGGTCTATCAATGGTCGGTACTCACAAGTACCATATTAGCTATGAACAAATTTCTCGTCGACTGTCGTGTCGTGTGCGTTTTCTATTCGTTTGAACAGTTAACTATTTTTTTTTTTTTAAATGTCAAATAATAACTTGCTATTGCAGTGGATAAATCGACTGCTCCGGCGAAAAGGTTCGCACCTCGAGTTTTGTCAATATTGAGATATCACAATCATATGATAAAGAATATTTTTCTGTATTTTCCAAGAAAAAGATCGTACGTCTAGTGTACCAAAGAGATTAGATATTAATTATTTGTACGATTTACCGAAATATCTATTCCCAACGAAAACCGTCGTGTGTACAGATACGACGAATATTGACACAACCATAGAACCGACGAGTAAAGTCGTATCTTATAGATTTTAATATTGTTATAGTGATAACGTACGTTTTACAATATTAATTATTATTTCATTACAGTGTATCAATCACAGAAATATAGTTAAAAATCAACCACCAGATCGCAGTCTTAAGTAAAACGCAGAATAAAATAATCAATATAACTGTGTCGATTTTTTTTTATCATCAATCTATACTAGAACTTGTGTTCAAAGACATTTTTGATAGTAATGTTAATGATAGTACGTTGGTAATATTTTATTCGATTTTTAAAGTTAAATCCTCGTACGAGGATGTCAGTAACGAAAGGGTTAAGTCTGTTAAATAGAACCTATGAAAAGATAATTCTGTTGTTTTTTTTATAGTTGTTATATTTAACTCTGTTAAAATATAGAACCAGTTAAAAGTAAATTCTGTAATTTCATTTTATTTTAAGTCATTGTTATTACTATTATATTTATAAATTACGAACATACTACTATGTTGTATCAAAAGTTAATTTTTTATTTTGTTATTAATTATTGTGTAATAATGTATAATAACGTGTTTGTTTTATTTAATAAAACGATTTCAAAATAAGGACGTATTAAGTTTATAAAAAAAATAAAACATCACGAATTATATTTTATATTGGTAACAGTTACATTCCCAATAAAATAAGTTGTAAGTATAATAATAACGACTGTTTCCTGTAGCCTTCAATTGCAAAAAAGTTAATTATAATAATAATATTGTAATATAAATACATATTATTATTATCACAATACAAGATGTACGATGGAACCTCCTTCTTTTTAAAAAGCTTATCACCAACGAAAAAGGTCGTAAGTATAGATACTACTTTTGTTGTTATAGCTTATCCCCATCGAAGAACGTCGTAAGTAGAGATAATAGTTTTTTTCTAAGGTAGTATCTCAAAAAACCCATGAGTCTATTTTTTTTATTTTTTTATTTTATTTTTTAGTAACATAAACTCTATAACTTGTATACAAATTTTCAAACTGATATGTTAAAAAAAAGAATAAGAATTTAAATTTGAATGTTTGTTTGGTTCATCCTGAAAAGTTGCAAAAAAAACAGTTTTGAATTTATTTTGGATAATACTGATATAAATTTTGCAAATGTAATACAGCCAGTTATAGAACCTGTGGTGATAGCTGTGCCTACTCTAGCTACTCTTCACTAGCTCTAAACTTAGAAAATATTCCTGGCCCTTCAAATTATGTCGGTTCGCCTCTTCCTAAAAAACGTACAAATAATTCAAAGAAAAAAAAAAGAGGAAATATTTCCCCTGAAATTCGTCGTAAACGGAAAAAGATTACTGCAAAAACATTAGATCCATGTTATTCTCTCCCCAGATGGTCCTGTTGATGGAAAATTCACGGGGAAACTGCAAGTACAACAACAACTATATAAAGTATTCAAAACCATTTTGATTACTGGAGTTACTCGCATAACAACAGAACCATTGTTTATTATATCATTCAATGTGTTATTATTTAATTTAAATGGCTCTTCTATAACATTATATGACAACTTTACATTCTTGCTGACGTGTATGACTTTAGGGTTAAATTTATTCTGATTTATCAGTTTCAGTTATATATGAAATAAAATATTTGATATACTTTGTATAACAATGTATATCAAATCGTACTTTGTATGTCTATTTTGATTTGCTGTGAGAATTATATTTGTTCTTTAACTCTTTAGAATACTGACATGCAATTTACAATACGGTACAAATGAAACGGAAAAACATATAGTCTGATAAAAAAAAATGTAATGATAATAATATTATTGTCATGTGACATCAGAGATGAAAGAAAAAATATTTTACCTATAAGCATCCTCTTAATATAATATATTGTTGAGTATCAAAGTAAAGGTAAAATGCCTGTTTCTGACGTTTGAATGATATTGATGATTGTTTTCAAATGGAAAAAGAGAACAAATGATTTCTCCTCGAGCTTGGAAGAATAAAAAACAAAAAGTGTTCTTCAACAATACTAATTAAAAATACAGTAAATCAATAGCAATTTCCTGTAGACAATCATACATGCGAGCTTAGAAAAGAACAATTAAATAGTATAAGGTCTAGTAAAATTGTAAGGTAAGATTAACTGGCACAATGAATGACGACTGCGACTCTTTTACCTTTTCGTTAACCCTTTTAGATAGATCCCGATGGTCTTCTACTTATTTAAATGAGTACACCTACTACTTAATTGAAACGGGTGAATGGTTAAGACGATACAATGGTAATGTGGTTATAGATAATAGTAGCCAATAACTGTAAACGGTCAATAAATGAGTGCATAAAATATATTAATAGATAACATAGATAATATGAAGTGCAATTTGAATAATGTGCAGAATACATTTTCTTACAGATATAGTATTGGTGATTTAAATATCAAATGAATTTTTAAAAAAGTGATTTATAATTAAATATATATGTTGAACATATTAAAATAAAATACATTAATCGTATGAATTAATAAAATAAAAAATCATTGTACACATTGTAATAATGGTAAAAAAATACTCACCCAACATTAAATCAGTTGGATTATTGGTGGGTTATCAAGATCGTTTTTGACAACTTTGTAACCTAAAACCATAAGTCGAAATTGGAATAAATTGGTATGCGTTATATTCAAAAGTTAATGGTACCAGCCCTAAGATGGTTCTGATGAACGACTTACCTAAATGTTTTGTATTCTGTATGTCAACATTTTGAGTTACAAACATATTTTTATGATCGTAAATTTTCAGTCCTCTTAGAAACATATATTTGTATCTTTCCAAATTGGCAACATAAGCGCCGATTTTTTTTATTTTGTCGTTAAGGCCAATGAGAACCTTAGCTACATCGTCTCTATCAACGAAACTGAAGCTTTTCACGTTGATCATGAACTTCATGTGGCTTAAGCGCATCGACTGAGATATCTTTTCGATAATAAGATTTATAACACCGCTGGTAAATTCAGATCTAGTATCGTCGGAAATAATGGAATACCCGTTGATAAACTCTATCACTTCGGAGGTTTCGTTTGACATATACTTTAGGTATTCCTGTACGCTTTCGGGGAACATTTCCAAATTTATCAACGAGTTTAAATGCTTACACAAATCCTGGGCTCCAGTCCTCAACTTGTCTGTGTGCGAGTCGTACATTATAATGACACTGCGGTCTTGTTTCGTCGTGTCTGCATCGACCAACCTCTTGAGTGCCGAGAGATATTCACCCAGGCACATCGACACGGGTTGTAAGGCAGCGGCCATTACATGTTGCTGGAATGAAATGACATAGTCCTGGTGGAAGATGGGTCGGACCAAAATCAACAGGTCGGTTATACTCGCAAAACTTCGATCGCCAAACTGATAACTTGTACGGACTTTACTCACCATCAACGAATCGTCCAAAATAATTTTCTCGTCGCCGGCAGAGTTATTCTTTGTTTGTCCTTTGTCGACAGACACCATACGCAAGTACTCCGAATCTAAGTCCACCAACGACAAGAATAGCAAACGGTCGGGTTTAAAGTCAAGATACATTTCGTCTCCGAGCGTCGCCTCGAAAATCGTTTCCAATTGTTGTCTGTTGGCCTCCAGTATCGACAAAGCCTTGTTTAATTCGTACAGTTCCGGTAGCGACTTGTTTATCAATTTTTTTATCGCTTCCAATTTGTTTCGCTCGTTCTCGTCGTCTTGGTCGGTGATTTTATGTGTACTCAAGCACTTGCCGTCGTTTATGAACTTCGAAAGCGCTTCTGTCATCGTCTTGTAAAAGTGTTTGTATCCCTTGATGAGTTTATGTTGATGAAATGATGCTGCGCTTTGGTCGACACGCACGCGAAGATTGTCTCTCGTATTGTTTATGTACAAATTCACTCGCATCAGATCGTCCGGCGGTTTGCAATCGGACTTGGCCTTTCTGAGTTCATCGAGCATGGCCATAACGATATGTCCCTGGGACCGAAGTAGTTGGTCGTAATAGTCCATGCCGTCGAAAGATGATCTGATACCCGCGTAAGAATCATTCTTGTCCGCGATATCGACTCCTACTTTATTTTTGAAGACAATTGCGTTTAGTCTGAAATAATGCAGCACATACCTCGAACAAAAACAGTGTAACTTTTCCGGATAAGTATTCGGTTTGTCGAGTCGTTTGGAAGATTGAGTATTTGGTGCACTCGAAGCCTCGTTTAACAGCATCAACGCAAGAACCACAATTCGCCAAGCCATTTTACATGTATTTTACAACCAACAGTCTTAACATTCGACCAACACACTCGGATATTGTATACTTGATTTATTCCACGACGCACTTTTATTACACGTATTACAAGTTTGGCCTGGATACGTTTATACTTTGGTAGTGACGTATGTTGGTTCAGTTCAAAAGACGTTGTGTGTGCTAGCCACACAGCTATGGTATAAGCAACACAAACGCGCGACTGGGTATTCGCAGGGTGATACATACAGGATGGTCCATCTGATGTGCGACATACATTTTTAATTCCATATAAATAGGCAGGCAAAACGTTTTAAACATTTCTCAGGGTTTGAGCTTTTAATTTTCATCAATCCCCCCCCCCCATCCGTTTGCTATGCCGTCACGTTGTAAATATTTGAAATGTAGCAAAACAGCTTCCATTAAATAATAATAATAATATCGAGCCCGCCCGGTAACGCTGTGTTTGAACGAAGAGGTATTTACAAAATAAGTATCCGGTATAATTTCTGCAAACAATAGGGTGCCTACTACGGTTTAAATAAATAGAACACGGTTTGAAAAAAACAACTTGTTTTCCACAGCTACAATACGATGTTACGGTGTTTGTTTATTTTGCGAACACGCGAAAAATCGCAACTCTACTCGTAAAGAAAATCCAAAGTAAATAATATATGCAAGTTGTTTTTGCAAAAATATAATACATGACTTTTAAAGTTTAAGAGCCGTTAACCGTGTCAACGGTCAATTGGTCACAGGGTTAAAAACATAGTTGAAACAACTAACCCAACTAACACATAAGTTATAAAAAAATGTTTTGACCGTTAATGTCTCGTAAGCCGCTGAACCGATTTCTTCGTGTTACAACTTTATAGATCAGAAATCATACCTGGAAGGTACTTAAACAGGCCAAAAATCAAAAGTCACCCCTTCCCCATCAAAATCGAGAAAAACACCCAAAAAATTTACAAATTTTTCAACTTAAAATTACGATGCTCTATAACTTTTTTAAAAATAGTCGAAAATGTTCCAAATGTATATGAATTGTTCCTTAAACATAGTACTATCGATAAACATTAACAAACCAAAAAAATATCATAAACCCTTTCCCCTAGAAGGGTTAGAATTTTTTTCTTTATTTCACTTTTTCAAGCAAAGTTTTAAAAATTTAGATTAGAAAATTAGACCGAAGGTAGGTCTAAAATGGAACTATAACATATACAATTTTCTCAAAAATCTGTAGTCAAATTTTTTTTTATTAAGGAAAACCCCCAAAAATAGGGTAAATTTACACTTTGGCCGTAGTCAGTTTCTAGGTTGCTACGTGTGTGTGAATCAACAGTCAACAGGTAATGAAATGTTTTCATTATATTGTTAATAATGATAAATAGGTAACTATGAAAGTACATTTTTATAGACAGACGATCAACCCATATCGTATCCACCTTGCACAAGACTAAATATTAAATTTTAAGTACATTTTTGCTGGTCCCACGATATCTTCTAAACCGCTATAACTGGTTTGAACATACTATTTTTTTTTTTTATATTTATTAAATCATAATTTTTTGCCTAAGCTATTGTTGTGCGCCTTAACTACCGTACATAAAAAACAGGATTTTTGTATATTTAAATATAGTAGTTTTAAGAAATTACAAGTCATACATTTTTCAGTCGACAAATATTTCATAACGCCTGCCCTGAATTTGGTCATGCGTTACCAGGCTAAAATTTACACTATTTGTTACACAATTATCAATAGAATATTACTCAAAAGGCTCGACTGAATTTCAATGAAGTTATGCTCAAGTCATTATCAATGTAAACGTTTCGTTACAGGAAACAACTTTGTTCTCGAGGAAGTTCATTTGTTTTTCAATCGAGTTTACATAAAACACTTACAAAGTAAATCAAGTAAAATATTAAACTTAAAAACATCTCGTCGGGACTAAAAAACTTTTAACTAAATTACGTACATAAATCGATTACACGCGTCTATAGCGCGAGGGCTGACTGCAAGTTGAGATTTCAGAAGATCTCTGCAAAATTTGTATTAAAAAACAAATACTATATAAATACATAAAGTAGTAAACGTAATCCTCAAAGTAAACTATACATATATATTGTATTCAAAAATTGTATACCACCAATCTAACTTGAGAAGCAATGTTTCTATAAAAACCCTTAGTTTGTAAGACTCATAAGAGTCTGCAAAATATGGCGTCCAGAAACAGCATCAATGACATAACAGAGTGGCATAACAGACATGCCGTTTTTTAAATTCATAAACATTAAACTACCTGACAAAAATGTAAAATTTTTCAAACAAACTTTTATTCAGAAAAACGGTTTCAAATAAACTTTTTACTATAATATGTGCACACGGTTTTTTTTTTTTTGGTTAGTAACTTTTATTTTTATTTCAATAATAATAATAGTAATTTGAAAACTTTGACTCAAGACCTACAAAGAAAATAAGTACCTATAATTATTACATCATAATTATGTTTTTAAAATGAAAAATACTTACCTAAATGATTATTAAATGGCCCGTTGGACGTTAAGCGCGAGGAACAGTAATATAACCTGAAAACAAATTATACATATTTTTTAAAGAAAAGTTTACAAGAAGAAAGAAAACACTTCCTACAACTTATAATGGAGTTTTATTGGTACCGCATAAAGTGGCGGCTCTACTATAAACGCCATACCTAATTCATGCCTTTTTACTAAGTCCAAAATGTTCGAAGGACATAAAATCGTGTGTC
>NW_026096561.1:0-8738 GCF_023614345.1 Adelges cooleyi
CCCATATTTACCTAAGCTCCGCCTGGATCAAACTGATGGCAATCAACGTGATGGCATTCGATGTGTTATTCATACAGAAAAACGACCCTTACTCACTCACACACAAAGTACTTTTCTTTCTAATTTCTCCTTATTCAGTGACTTTGAGGGCGCCATAAGCCCCAAAACGACACACCTAGCGCTAGGCAGATGTTCTAGTCGTCAAAAACGAGCTATGGGCGCGAATTGTTCATCGACTTTCTGTCTTCGAAACGGATAGCAACGAACTTGGTTTTCACACAAAATGCGTCTGCATCTGGAAAATTTTTGACCGGCGAAGCCCCCTTCACCGTCGCAGTTGTTCCCAGACGTTAGCCGAACTCAAAAAGCACAAAATTACAGTTGGAAAAGCATATATTCGCCAAATTATACATATCTAACGTTCAGCGTTCTCACAGATTTTCCGATTGACCCCCGCCCAATAATATATCCATGTTAAAATAAGTTAACTTAGGTAAAACTTTAAAATGTTGTTTTTGTAAATATGACTGTTTATATAACGTCCAAACTTAAAAGGTCGTGTGTAACCAACTGGTGTTTTTCATACTTTGTTTGCAATACTATAGTCATTGTGAAAAATACTATTTTACAATAAATTGTGTAAGAGAATAATACCTATACGTCTGTGGCTTCTGTACAGCTACGCGATTTTAGTTAAAAGTAAAAATGCTAGCTGTATATTTATAATAATACGTTAAATGCTAATTGAAGTGTAGTTACAATATGTCTTGAGGGGTAACATAACAAATAAAATAATTCTAAACACTTCGACGATGGTAAAATACGAATGTACAAAACAGGCATTCGTTATAACTTATGTAAATATACAGTACTACTGTGAAAAAATGTAGTTCAAATATATAAAAACACAAACAACCAAAGGAAATACATTTTTAAAAAAGTGGGTTTTCTTATACTAGTATAAACAAATACAACTACTCGTTTGTAAAGTGACATTTCGCCGAAAAACGCGAAAAGAAACATAATACCCACATCGTTTTGAAAACAATATGTTACCAACTAAAACAAAATATTCGATATTGGAACTCGAATAAATATTATCAACTATGAAAAATAATTCAAAACGTTTATAGTCTATGTATTCAAATACCTTAATGAAAAACAAATAATAAATACACAGCGGTGGTCGTTGGTTTCTTATATTTAACGGCATTTTTTTTTAATAAAATAAACGTAATTCAAATCTTTACATGTAACAGTAACCGTTACATTAGCTCATTAGTTAAAGGAGTTTGATATTTATTGTTATTTAAGTTTCTTTCAGCACCAGATTGTGAAGTCTTACTTCTTTCAATTATTATATTCATATAAAAACCATTAGTTTTAAAATTATGACAAGGTAGTATCAGTCTACCATTATTTTATTATCTATTAACATTGAGCTCACTCGACATGCAAACAAAAACTATGACGTTACATGACTAATAATTAAATCAGTGTGACCACATATATAAGGATAGAATTGTATTGCTTGGTCAGAGACTATAAAGATCCAGAGTGTGTTCAAAAGGTATTCATCCTGATTTGGTCTATCTGAACAAAACCTAAATTATTGTAGGTGCATCAATTCGCTCGTTTGTCCAAAGCGTATACAATGCGCCTTACAACACAATCCATTGAGATATACTTGTTAAGTTGTTTTCATAAAAGATACATTTTAGTATACATTTTTATTATATTCTTTAGCAAGATAGCGGCGCAGTAAATTGAAAAGGACGGTAAATAGTGTTCAGGTTCTTAATTTAGTATCGCGACAAAAAAAATATGTTGCTTGATAAAATATAAAAACCGTCAGGTCTTATAAGACACTAACATGTGTTTTTATTCGTATAAAATATAAGTCGTATATGTAACAAAATATATATAATTGTAGAAATACCATGATTGATAAAAAAAAACACATAGTAACTAACGACAGTAATATGTTTAAAGATGTATTTTCGTTATTAAAGGGTGAATACTATTAGGACTGATCTTCTGCCTATAATAATTTATCGATATAGATACACATATAATAAAACGAAAAATATCTTTTGGATACCTGTTGAACCCTGAAGATTGAAGAGATTAAAGGACACTTGTACACACACAAAACGATACTCGATTTTTGAAATTGAGAAAAACACTCAATAAAGTTACATATTTGTCAATCTCTAACAATTCTAAAAGACCTGTGGTCTTCCCTTCCCCCCCCCACCATATACTCTGTCACCACTACACCCCCTCCCCAATGTACTGACTTTTATAGTTTTGTATTTTTTCTCAAACTTATTTAAAGGGCATTTTACTGCCCGAGAAAACAATACTACATATGGGTTATCACAAATTTCTTACATTTTAATAAATACATAATATAGACATTAAGCAAATATCGAACAAAAAAACGATGTGTAAAATTTGCATATATTGCGGTACACATAATCGTTGTCTGTGTTCTTAAACGGCATTTTATTCAAAATGAAATTTTTTTTTGGATGAATATGCCTATAACACCATAGCATTTACAAAAGAATATACCGAACTTATGATTTTGTTTAAACCTTTGATTTTTTTAACAATATATCAAGCGTTGTTAATAGGTGCACACACTATAGCAAAAATACTAAATTTGTTGGCCCTGATTTTGTACATTGTCGATTGCTTATTATTGTCAAAGCTTATGGTAGCCAACACAAATCTGACATAAGGCAAATTGGTCCATATGGAAAAGCGAAATAGCCATAGAAAAAAAAATATTGATACCGATAAAAAAGGAAAACTTTGTTTAGGTTTTCTCGACAGTATTTTTAGAAAACTTAAAACTTTAACCTTAGCACTTCAAAAAGTAAATAAATGTCATAATTAAAATATAGATGGCGAGTGTTGGAATAATAATATCAAAACAAGTCGACCAGAGAACCTAAATAATGTTCTCGATATTTTAAATAAATAAAAAAAATTGTTTCTACGATTAGTGAAAACATATCACAATGGTAATTTTGACAACTGTTGCCACCAACCATCGTAGCCGAATCACGCTTACAAGCTTGCGCCTCGGTTAAACTTTTTTCATTTTTGCAGTAAATGTATATAGGGTATAACCAGTTTTGGACAAATTTGTCCAAATTTTTAAAGTTATTGAAGTTTCAAGGTTGAAGCAGGAGAAAAGGTAGAGAATAGTATTATTGTTATCTGCGCGCACTTACCCTCATATCCTAGCTTTTGAACTACAATAACATTAAAAATAATTGTCCAAAATTGGTTAACAACAAGCCACCATTTTTAGTACATCATTCTCAGTTAAAAGATAATGAAATGTATGCGTAACGTATTTGAGTTTCAAAAGTTTTTAAAAGTTGTGAGGGGGTAAATACACACAAAATTGTGAAAAATCGAGATCATAATATATAAAAACTGTGAAAAAATAACCTTATGAAATATTGAGTGGTTCACGATAAAATGATTACCCTGTATAACACACAAGTCACGTTGTGTAAATAAAACGCCAACCGTGAAAACGCAACCTCAAGTCCCCGTACGAAATTTTTTTTGCGTCGATACACGACGAACATCGTTGTATTAGATACGCGACACGTAGGCGCGACTTTGTCACTTGTCATTTGTTATTTTTTACCGTTATACACGTATACATAAAAAAACAATAAAGGGTAAATTCTTCTGTAAGTCGGTACCTACAATGAAGATTTTATTAGATTTCTCGGGCATAGTAAACTTCTCGTATATTTTGGGTTGTGTTGTGTTATGTTGTGATGCAAACCCCGTGACCACGATGCGCGAGCTGTTGACGTATTCCGGATGGCTCGAGATGGACTACGAGGACTACCCTATCTACATTATAAACTCACGACCGACGGACCCAGCCGGACTCGAATTGACCGTGCACGTTTTGCTGGAGGGAACGGTGACTAACGGAAACGTGGTCGGCAAAATCCAATTAGCCCATCAGTTCTTGAGTTGCTCGTACGCCAGAGTGCTGATGGACGTGAGCGACTATGAGAGAGGCTTTGGACCCCAGTGCAAGAACATGAAAGAGGCTTCAAATTCGTTCGACTGTCTACAAGACTACCTGCAGGTAATCAATCATAAACACCCGATGATTATGCGAATGACAGGCGCCCTTTCGTCCCTTAAAGCTTTGGCGCCCTCCGATACGCAGTTTAAAGAAGCAGTACATGAGGTTTTGTTAGATTTACCAACATATTACCAGCAAAAGACCGTCGACAGACCGCCCGTAGACGACGTCCAAGCTACTCGACGAATCGCCGACGCCGAATGCGACGCCGTCGAACAGCACGCGCACCGCACGTTAAGTCGGTTGTTTGCGTTCTTCAATAGTTATTGCAGGCCCATTTCGTATAATTTACTAGAAAGACGCTATACGAACGCAACAAACAAAATTATGTGGTTCGTCCAACAACACAAAAACAATAGTGATGAAGTTGTGTTAGAGATAAAAAAAGATTTAGAAAAAATCTCCAAAAAGTTTAAGGAATCGTACGACGTTACTTCCGGCTTTGATTACGATCCCCATAAGTATACTACTCGTATCCGAACTTACGATCCGTACACTATGGTACGGGTGGAAAAAATGAACCAACTTCTAGAAGTTCGCCACTTTTGGTACATGTTGGCAACGGTGCAAATCAAAGAACGCGACAGTCCATATGGGACGAAAATTAACGATTTACTTCCAGACGACACCTTCCAAGACGATTATATAGCCACCAAAGAAAACGTGTATGCAAAAATGAAGCAAGCACATAATTTTTTAAGCTGTAAGTATGCATCAATTTTGTATGAATGTTGCAATTACGTTGCGAGCATGTGGACCAACTGTCAGAAATCAAACAAATTGGTCTATTTTAACAAATTCCTTAAATTATTAAAGGAAGCCGATCCTTCAGTGATGCGCATGATCGACGCGTTATATTATTTTCACAAATTGTCTCCGGACACCGCGTTCAACGAAGGCGTATACAAATTGCTCGAGCGTTTTAAATGCTTGTACGACGACAGAACCGCACGGGATGACCGAGACGTGATGAGTTGGTCTCCGGCAATCGAAAATGATATTTCGAAAATCACCCGAGACTCGCAAGAATTTTTTCAACAATTTTGCTATACGAAGAAAGAGTTTGATACTGATTACCAATCAGACGACATAAAAAACGGTACAATCGACGTCATAGGTGAAATTTTCAAAGATAGAATAGACAGTTTAACACTTTCGCACGCTGTATATAGGTATGCACACATTCACAATGTATTTCAGAGCTTATAAATCTATATTTATACGACAGAAATTGTAATTATAATGCTTTTTATATTTACATTTTGGAAATATATTGTTATTACAAAAAAAAGGATAATTATTTTTTTTATCGATGTAATGATGATGTATTAATTTCGCTACCGATATCGTTTAAAAAAATTGCTTCCATGCATATTTAAAATAATATATAGGTTAAAAATTATTAAAACTTAAATGGGGCACGTTATTCACACTATTTACAAACCATGCGGTTACTCCCGTTTGATAATCTTGACAGTCTAGATATTTAAATGGGAGTAACCGCAAAGTGTGTTAATATAATGGTTGCTGCTTGAGTTTAAGGTTAACTCCTTAAAGTTTAAACCGAAGAGATAATAACATAAACTATTGTTGTTTGATAAAAAATAAAAAAATTATATATAATTTATTAAGATTAAGTAACAAATCTGTAGCTTAAAACTGTTGTTAAATTAATGTATATTCAGTCTGTTTTTAAGTCTATTATTAACGCTTAGATCTACACCTAAAAAAAAGAAAAATTAAGAAAAAGTTTCCACCCCTTTAGACATAATAATATGAATATTCCATACGAGTTTTGAGCTAATTCAGCTAAGCCCAATTTTTCTTGAAAATAATTTCTAAGTGGTTTTCCGTCTTTTTTAGCTTTGATGTGGAACAGCGATGATATTGGTTTTAAAATTATGTGAGCTTTTTTGTGTCTATGTTCGCAGTAACTTTTTTAATACTGCACAAATTCTTTTTGATAATTTCAAAAATTGGGTTGGATCAAGTTGTAATTTATAAAGAATGTTTATATAATATGCTTCTATTACGACGTTATTATATGTCAGTTGTC
Source organism: Adelges cooleyi (assembly GCF_023614345.1). Classification (NCBI taxonomy): domain Eukaryota; kingdom Metazoa; phylum Arthropoda; class Insecta; order Hemiptera; family Adelgidae; genus Adelges; species Adelges cooleyi. The sequence continues at coordinate 6,189 of NW_026096561.1, forward strand.
TTTAATTTAAATTATAACCAATTTTCCACACCTTCACAGGGGATGCAAGTTTTTTTGTGTTATGTGTTTTTAGCCGTAATTTTAGGAACTATAATGTAACATTATGGCCCTATAAGTTGCTTGTTAATAAGAATTTTAGTCTCTAGAGATAAAGATAATCGTATTAAATATTTGAATTCATAAAGCTTAATGTTCAGTGGTTTACGTTTTGTTTTAATACGGCTGGTATTAGGTTAGGTTAGGTCCATTTAATTTATTGTCTAGGTAAATACCCAGATATTTTGTTTTGTCTTGTTTGGGGGTGACACTGTTGTTGATGAATATGGGGATATACTTTTGATGAGACGTAGGGTAAATTTTATGTGGAAAGATTTGTATACTTAGTTAGTAGCGCGACGATTTTAAAAGAATGTTTCGAATGCGTTGCGAGCATGTGGACCAATTGTCAGGAATGAACGATTCCGTCTGTTTGGACAAATTCCTGACGATATTAAACCAAGCCGATCCGTCTGTGGTGCGCATGATCAACGCGTTATATTATTTTCACAAACTGTCTCCAGACACCGCGTTCAACAAAGGCGTATACAAATTGCTCGAGAGTTTCAAATGCTTGTACGACGACAGAACCGCGCGGGATGACCGAGACGTGATGAGTTGGTCTCCGGTAATCGAAAATGATATTTCGAAAATCACCCGAGACTCGCAAGAATTTTTTCAACAATTTTGCTATTCGGAGAACGAGTTTGATAGTGACTACCTATCCGACTACTTAAAAAACCTCACATTTGACGCCAAAGGAGAAATTTTCAAAAGCAGAATACTCGAATTAACACTTTTTCACGCTGAATATAGGTGTAAACACATTCACAATGTATTTCAGAGCTTATAAATCTAAATTCCCAAGGCAGAAATTGTATTAATAATATTGCTTTATATATTTACATTTCGGAAATATATTGTTATTTAAAAAAAAGCATAATTAATTTTTTGATTAATGTTGTTATCTTTTTATTTCGATAGATGTCGATTAAAAAATAGCTCAACATGTATTTATAAAATAATATATAGGTTGCTACTTGAGTTTTATGTTTACTCCTTAAATTTGAAACCTAAAAGGGAAAACTACAATAACATAAAATATTATTGTATAGTAAAAACCAAAAAGGTTTTTGTATAAGTAACTAAGGTAGACCTAGATTGAAACTATAGCTATATAATTTTCTCAAATATCTGTAGTCAAACTTTACTTCTATTAAGGAAATCCCCCCAAAAAACGCGGATATTACTCTTTGACCGCAGTCAATTTCTAGATTGCTATGTGTGAGTGAAGCAACGGTCAACGGGTAATAAAAATATTCTCGTTATAGTTTTCTACAAAAAAAGAGTAACTATGGCAATACATTTTTATGAACAGCTGATCATCCCTAATCGTATCCACCTTGATACTAAAAATTAAGTTTTAAGATTAATTAGGTTTATTTTATGTACAACAATTGACGGTTGCACTATAAAACATTCTCTGTGCTTCATTAATTCATCATGCCGGTTATCTATAAAAATATTTATACTACCTTTTAGATAATTGTATTTTTAAGCCAAAATAAACATTCGTGCCTATCAAAATACTTTGATGGACACCATTTGATTTCAAATGAACTCTACACTTTTATAATTTACTACACCCTATATTTACTAAACGCTACACTTTTACACTTATATAATTATTTAAAAAAAAATCATCTTATAATACTTTGTACGTACTTAATGCTATTAATCAAGATTCAAGAAATTAACTTTACAATACATGACTCACAAGTCACTTTGTACACAACAAAAGGGCATCGACTTACGGGTTTGCCCATTTGTCTCGTTATAGTTAGATGAGCGAGATATAGATGATCTATTCTTTTCATCGTAGGTGGGACGACAGCTTTAAAATCCAAAAAGAAAAAACTGCTTAAAATTAATCGATATTTTTTGGCTTGTTTGTATCAACGACTTGTTTATAAGACGGTCATCAAGTTCACAACTATCTTGTTTATGGTCAACCAACAAAAAGAGTTACCTAACGAGGATATTGTTTATATTTCATAACGACATTTTTTATTGTAATCCTATTCAAACATACTGTACCAGATCGAGACGTCCTCCCTGTCCTAAATGGGCTGCTCGAACAGTTTTCAACTCAAATGTGTAATAATAATAATAATAGTAATAATAAATTTTAAAACAGCATAAAAAACAATAACTTTGACAATAACAATTATTTTAATCTTCTTTATAAATGTTATATAAGGTTTTATACGGGTAACATAATATAATGTTATGTAACGTAATACACAATGCCTTATAAGGTCCTAAAATTGGATGCGTTCTCACTTTAATAATTTTAAGTGCTTTAATTGTTGAACACTGATTAAAATTATTTATCGGACAATCTAAACCACTCTATATTTCTGCCTTTCTATAAGGCATTTTGGAGATATTAAACAAATGGTTGGTTTATAATGCAACATAATATTTACATACCAATAGATTCATAGTATATAT
>NW_026096562.1:0-8079 GCF_023614345.1 Adelges cooleyi
ATTATTTCTGGATGAGGACAGTGTGTTGGGCGGTTTGCCCGTATTGTTGTTGCTCATTGTGGTGTTAGTAGGCGTAATAAATAATCATACTACCTGTATATCTGCGTAATTGGTGTGCTATCGATAGCTTGATAAAAACGCACTCGCAGTACACATGTTGCACGGTCGGTTGTCAAACACGTACTGAAAATTAAAACAAATAAAAAATAAAAAATATTAATTTTATTGAGAATAAGTGGTTATAATTTAAAGTACAAACGATTGAAACATGAATCGTCGACCATCCCAACTAAATTTAAGAAGACATTGTATACCGTGTGATTGGTTAACTATGGACCACTCAATATCTTAGAAGATATTTTGATATATTGAAAACTTTTTAAATTATTTTTTTTTGTACTATTATAGTTATTAAGTGGGACAAATTTAATGTATTTTTCAAAATTTTAACACCATCCCTTATGCGTTACAACCATATCAACTTTAGATTTTTAAATGGTAACCCCCAATTTTTTTTTGATGATCGTGTTTATTTTTTTTAAATTTAATTTTAAGCGTAAAAACTAGCTAAATCAGACAAGTACTTTTAAAGTTATAGCTTAGTACTATAATACTATAATATTAGCTTATATGAGATGCTTTTATAAGTTTTACAACTAAAGAAAAAAATCGTTTATCGCCGGATCTCACGTTTCACAAAATAAGATTGATAACGATACGGTTGTAGATTAAAGTTAATAGTTGACGGTCGTCGGTCACAATGAAAACGAACTAATAATAAATCTATAATAATATTATATGGGTAATGTCTCCTTATCTGTTTTTTCTGTAGTGTTCCTAGCGGTGCGGTGTACCTGTACGTATTGAATATTAGGCATTAGCTGCTGTTAACAAACAATATTATGAGCCCTAGTAAATAGTTTTTTTTTTCAATTTCAACCATAGGTTACCGTGGTCTAATCACGGTCTTATGTAGAGTATATACCGTGGTTCTACCAAAACGATTCGTTACTAGCGTAGATTAATATCAACACAGAACAAATTATTATAAAAATACGACTACTTGAAAACTAATCAAAAAGTTCATTATCCTAATTTTTCAATTATTATGGTTATTTAGCGTTTTGGTTTTTACTTTAAATATTTAGCGTTTTGGTCTTAATAAGTGTTACTTGTACTGGTGTCTTAACTAGTCAAATTATTAATTCTGTTAGTGAAAATATTTTTAAAAAAACTTTAATAAATAACATTCAATTTTTTGTTTTTTTGGTATAATATTGTATTACATACAGTTAATAGATAATATGTACAGAATATATACAGAAATAAACAAAAACTAAACTTAATATGTACAGAAACTATTTTAGCATTTGTTCGAACTGGTTTATGATAGGTACATAAGATGTCAAACAACATCTTTATAAGGCATCTATTGTGTTCATTAAAATGTTTAGATAACAAAAGATTCCATAAGAAATACGTTCATCCAATACTTGTGCACTAAAATAAATTTTCATTTTTATAATTTAAAGTTGTAGAAAGTCACTTAGGGCAACAAAGTTTGTTTGATGATTTCTAACTGGAAAAAATCCATCTCCATTTACATATTTAAGTTAAAAAATAGTTTATAAGTATATTCATTTAATTTGTGTGACACTAATTTACTTTTTTACACCAAATCCAATAGTTAACATTTTTTTCTATTTGTGTTTTATAATTTTATTTACTTTATAACTTATAAAAACTTAATCGTAAACCACTAGAAAGTTGTCAATAAATTCTGTAATAGCTAATGCCAAAACTATGCCATTATGAAAATAATTTCAAGATTTGGATTAAGACAATAACATATTTTAGAAATATTAACATTCTCAGCAGCATTTTAGATTAAATTAATATTAAATAAAGAATTCATCATTAATAGTTAATAAATAATGTAGAATAATTATAGATATGTTAAGTATATGTGTGTTTAAATACTTCGAGTTTATAAAACTTTATGTCACTTTTAAAATGATAAAGTACTTTTAAATTATTTTATTGAATTACATTTTTAGCTGAATAACTAAATATATATAGTTGTCTAATATTTGATTTGAACTTGTGAATCCATCTTATTCTTCTTACTGACTTAATGGAAAACCGTTATCTGCAATAGTGTGCCACAGTAACTAAAAAAAAAAAAATAATAATAATAATAAATTGTTAGTGATGAATTCATAGAAATTAACTAAGTTATTGCAAACTGACGATCTTATATATTTTACCTTAAAATAAAACACCTATAAATTTACTGAAAATTGAATACCATAACATTCGACAATGTAATGATGGAATTGGTTTAGACTGATTGACTATAATAATATAATACACCAAATTTGACGTTGGTAGTAGTGTAGTTGTAGACAATAACAAATATCAATTTAAGTTGAGATAGTCCATATTAATATTGAACATACTGAAACATATAATTTAAAAAATTAAATAAGTTTCTTACATACTTAAATAATTATATGGTTCATATATTTTTTATAATTATACAAGTATGATAATTTTTAAGTTAAACGTTAATTTTTAAGTAACACATTTTAATAAAACATATTAAGTATGATAAACATAAGTAATCCAAAAAAACTTATTGTGTAAAAACATTTTATATGTTCATGAATAATAAAAAACGATTAATTATATTTTTCTTATAAAAAATGTACTTATACAATACACCTATATTAATAAATACATTATCTTACCTATTATTGATTCAGTAAACGATGATTGAAGATTTAATTTTTTCATACAAAATTTTATATTTTTTCTTTGAATTCAGATACCAATATGTTAAAACACAAAACTACACATTTATAAGTTTCTCAGAACAAAGACATAATACTGTAAAAATAAAAGTTTTAATTAAACTATCATCAAGCATAATTCAAATTACTCTATTTTTTTAAATGACATATTATTATTATAAGTACCTTTTACCAATTTTGATATTTGATTTGCATACATTTTATAAGTAAGGTTTTAGGTTTTATAGACTTGTCACTTGAGCAAAACTCCATCTCGGTATTCACATTGATTATGGATATTTAATATCAATGTTGTTATTTAAAACACAACAAATGTTGACAAGTTCATAGATCTAGTAAGTTATGATACTATATTATTATAATATACTATGACATAAAGACGTACAAATCGCATGAATAAACAAAATGTGTCAAATTAACCAAAACAAATAATTGCTAAATGCTGGAAAAATATACACAAGGTATTAATAACTAATTGAACATACCTACTATTTTACAAAATAAATGTAAAAGTGTGTAGTGGTGGTATATTTGTCAGTCGATATAGCAGTTATCATTATTATTTACTATCGGTGAATTATTTACCTACAGTAAATAGTGTTTGGTACTGTTATGATTTTTAAACTCTACTATAGCTATTGTCAATAAATAATAACAGAGAGCAGTCAAGTGTCACCGTAATATGTTAGCGTCTCCAAGATATTTAATTTATTTTTAACACGCTTATATTTAGCTTCACTTGTATGTATGTATGTTTGTATGTAACTATGTAACTAAAAGAGATAGGCAACCGAACGTACATGCGTGTATTCATTGTTGTTTACCTGAAGTTTTCAAGTAATAGAGACACGTATGTACTAGAATTAAAAAAACACGATTTTAAAGCACATCGAACTAAAAATAAATATAGTTTAAAAAAACTAAAAAACACGATTTTAAAGCACATCGAACTAAAAAGTGGAAAATAAAAAAAATATAGTTTAAAAAAACTAAAAAACACGCTTAAATAGTAAAATAAACTAAAAAGTAGAAAATAATTTTCAATATAGAAATCAATTAATAATAAATAAATAGTATTATTGTGAAAAAAGCGTGGGGTGCTACATCTGTAGCACCCCACTGATAGATATCGGTTCTTGAAAAGCGCCCCGCGCTTTTTTCACAATAATACTGTTTATTTTTTATTAATTGATTTCTATATTGAAAATTATTTTCTACTTTTTAGTTTATTTTACTATTTAAGCGTGTTTTTTAGTTTTTTTAAACTATATTTTTTTACACTCCCTTTAATTTTAAAACTGTGTAGCTCGTTAACTACTCAATCGATTTACCTAGCTTTTACGCCTAAAATTAAATTTAAAAAAAATAAACAGGATCATCAAAAAAAAAAATTGGGGGTTACCATTTAAAAATCCAAAGTTGATATGGTTTTAACGCATAAGGGATGGTGTTGAAATTTTGAAATATATATAAAATTTGTCCTAACTAATTACTATAAAAGTATAAAAAAAAAAAATTAAAAAAGTCTAATATCTTCTAAGATATTGAGTGGTCCTAGATATTGATGGGTTACCTCTCAGTGACTCATCACAAGTCAAGTTTATCCAATTTTTTGTTTTACAACTAATATTGACATTTTATCGCCTATTAACATTTTCTGTGTGGGTATTTATCATGGATATGATAAACCGGCAGATTTTGTAAATGAGGCTGTTAATTTAACATCAAATGGGGTTTACATTTGAAATAAATATTTTAATTTTAAAATATCTGTTATGATTTGACGCTGTTGCTAAGGCTAGTGTACTTAAAATTAAGGGACACAGTGGATATTCATCTTGTTCAAAATGTACCCAAGAAGGTGAATATTTAAATCATGTTTTTTCCCTGATATACAATTTACAAAGAGGACTGATGAAGATTTTATTAATCAGTCTGATCCAGAACATCACACTGACCTTACAGTTTCATAAAGTATTCCTAATTTAGGTCTGGTTAGTGAAGTCCCGTTGGACTATATGCATTTAACATGTTTAGGGGTTGTTAAAAAGCTATTAGTTAACATATGGTGTTTTGGTCGACCTCCTCATAAGTTACAATCAAGAACTGTTAATATAATTTCTGATTCATTAATAAGTCTAGTTCCCCACAAATTTGTAAGAAAACCAAGGCCTATTATAAGAAGCTAAACGGTACAAAGCTACAGAATTTAGACAATTTCTGTTGTATACTGGAGTGATAGTTTTAGAAAATAATTTAGATAAAAAGAAGTATGAACATTTTCTAACTCTTCATGTTGCTATTCGTATTTTATTGCCCGACACGTTAATACAAACAATGACTGATTATGCCGAAGAGCTATTAAAGCATTTTGTTCTCTCATCTAAAATAATTGATGGTCCTCCAATACTATCATATTATTTTCTTAACCTTTTACATCATACTGATGATGCTAGAAAATATGGAAACTTAAATTTATTTAGTAACTTATCTTCTGAAAATTACCTTAAAAAATTAAGAAACTCTTAAGAACACACAATAATGTTTTATCTCAAATAGTTAGACGTTTATCAGAAGAAAGTACATTACACAAATTACCACCACATAAAATAAAACAAGGGGGTTTTAAATTAGCAAAACAACAAAGTGATGGTATTTTAATTAATGATACTTCTGAACCTCAATTTAGAGAAGTTATTTTTTCAAATTTTAAACTAAGTATCAACTTAAAAGACTCTTGTTGCAAATTAAAGTGTAATTCTATCATTCAAATTTCGAATTTTGCTTATTGCCAGAAACTGAATGAAATTGTTGTCATAGGTCGAAAATATAATTACATGAATGACTTGTACACAAATCCTATTAATGCATCATTAATTGGAATTTATGTTGTTGGCAGTTTGAGTGAATATTTTTTATATTAGCCATTGTCTGAAATTCTCCATAAATTAATTCGCTTACCCCATACTAAAGGATTTGTAGTAATGCCACTACTACATATATGATTCATATCAGTGAATTAAATAATTTATACTTGATTGTTATTATATAATAATAATAATATTTCTTTATTACGGATATAAATTAAAATTACCAGAAATATTTTTTTTCTTACATTAGATTCATTAACAGTAATTTAAATATAGCAATAATAATAATAATAATAACAACAATTTAAAAAATAATAAAACAAATATAAATGTATTGAAATATGAATTTTGAAATTTAAAAATATGCAAATACTCGTATATGCCTTTATTGAAATCAGCTAAAAATGTTAGCTAAGTTTTTAAAAACATGACTTGGTATAATTTAAATAACATTTACATAGGTTAATTATTTGGAAAGGCATTTTATATATCAGGATAACATTGATTTACAATTATTTTGGTGATGTTTTTAAATTTGAAAAAACAATTATTATTATTATTTTAGAAATTTTGGACAATATTGTATAACCAGAATTTTCGTATAATAATTTTTCTAATATTGTGTATAATTATCTTTATCTCATACTCGTAAATACGATTTAAGATAATGATAAAATGGAACAGTTTTATTAGTTATATACTTACGAATTATAAACATGCTATTAAATCTAGGAATAATTATTATGTAGGAAAATATATACTCAAAAGTGTCAAATATGCAATTATATACAATATAAGTTTGCTGATTTAAAATCTAGTCTCTGTGAATCAAATTTATATCGTATTGTTATATACGATTTGGGTATATAAATGTGTTTTCACTAAAAAAATAACTTAAACATCCGAGCTTTACATATGATACTTACTATTATTCATTGAACATTCTCAATTGAATATATGCTATAGATATCCAAATTAGATCATTCAATAAACATTCAAAAATGATTACCTAATGAAAAAAATATATGAATATATTATTATCGGATAAATATTCATTGCATATTACGATACTTAATATAATTCATAGAACATTCTCAATTGAACGTATGCTGTAGATATCCAAATTAGATCATTCAAAAAATATTCAAAGATGATTAATGAAAAAAATATATGAATATATTATTACTTAGGTATAGAATATTCATTTTATCAGTTATTTTAAAATAACTAATGATTATTCTTCTTTGATTATTCCTTTAGGGATAATACCTTATTATGAATATATTGTTATTAGTAGAACAAATCTCCAGCGATTATTCAAATAATAATTATATCTTATTAAAGCTAATATTAATAGAATAAATAAAATTTAAGAATGATAGTAAATTATATGAATATCCGGTGTTTTTTGGGCTGTGTACAATATTACAATGTACATTTGTTGTGACTATTTGTTATTCATATGGATGAGTTCGGATATATTTTCTTTGCAGAGTCCGAAATGTCGGCCTATAACTATTGACATGGATATATCTGAAACTCATTATATGGTTTTTGTAATTTTTTTTTAAATTTATATTGAGAATATTGAGAAATATGTTAATAGTTCTCAAAAGTGATATACTATATTGTTTTAAAAAAAAAAACAATTTTATAGCCTTTATTATAAATTTAACAGCTCAACAATTACACAGATTAAAGATAGTATAAACAAACTAAAATAATAATGGAAAAAAAATATATATACACAAATTATACATTGTTAAAATAGCTTTACTTACAATTAGATATGAAACCCAGCATCAAGGATGAATTTGAGGATGGATTGGATGATAGAAACAGAGCGAGAGTTAAGAATGTTTTAGGAGTTAGGGACATTAATACCCAAAGAGGATAGGAGGTTAAAAAGGATATCTTTATGGGGAGAGAGAGTGGGGCAATGAAAAAGGAGATAAGAAAAATCAAAAATGGCTGGTAAATCATGCAAGGTACAATGAGGAGAGGAGTTCAAAGAGATGAGAAAAGAGAAAGCGGGAAGAAGGTTGTGTCCAAATCTTAAACGGGAAAAGGAAGAAATTTCTTTACGTGTGAGATTGAGGCCATGAAACCAAGGCCTGCGAGGGATAATAGGGCAGATTGAGCGATGCCAAGAGGAAAAGTTAGGAGGTAGGGAGGACCATATTATGTCCTGCCAAGCTTGAAATATAGTTTTATTTAAACCTGGAAGGAAGTCAGAAAAAGGAGTGGTTAGGCCTTGAGGCAAAATGAAGGAAGCGGTGGAAGTGGCTAGGGAATCGGCAGTCTCATTACCAATTATCCCACAGTGCCCTGGAACCCAAAAGAATTGAAGGATTTTGCCAGAGGACGAGATGCGGAACAGAAGAGATCTTATATTA
>NW_026096563.1:0-4438 GCF_023614345.1 Adelges cooleyi
ACACTAAAAACACCAGTCAATATGCAGCAGTAACATTATACATTTTTTATTTTGTTTCCTATAAGACGTAATTTGAAATTTAAAGCTAGCAGGGAAAAATGAACGCGAAGTATCTAATAATTTTGTGTTTTACAATTATTAATCATCGCACAGCAAAAACCGCTGACAATCCCGAAATGAAGGAAATACAGGTAACTTTAAAGTTTTCAGCTATAACCAAAAACAAAGACACCCAATTATGTTCTTGGCTATTTATACAATAAAATAGCCAAGAACATAATTTATTAAATTTTTGTTAATTAGAATAACTATTTATGCTTAATTGTTCATTATACGATCCAGTATACTTCAAAAGATAAAAATAACATCCTCTAATTTTTATTTATAGATAACAATATGCTATAACATTACAGATGCTTAAAAAAATTGCTTTGCCACACTGTTGAACAGTACGATTATAATTTTTGGAATAACACATAATGTAATTCATAAATATATTTCAGGCAGTTGAAATAACCAACTTATATCAAAAGCTTGTGAATCTAAATCCAGGGATATCTAAATATAACATCATTAAATGGTTAGAGGCAAAAATAGGGGAAGGCGAAGGTTTGTACATACTAATGAAAAAAAAAATTGTACTTAATTAAAATTATTATCACAAAAAAACTTTTATCGAATGTTGAAAAAGGATTAATAACAATCAGAGTTTCTGATTCGATTTTAATACATAAATTTCACAGCTAAAGAAGTTTAAAATTTATTTCATTATTAGTATGGTAAGTTTCTATTTAAAACTGTTGTTTCAAACAAACAGTAACTATTATCCGAAATATATGTCGTCTGCAGTTCCATAATATAAGTATTTAAATATTTCGTGAATTTTAATCTAATATATGTGTTGTAACTATTTAGGTGAACCAGTCGAATTAACACAACTCAGTTTTATAGGTTTTATGGAAAGACTAGACATTAATATTGAAGTGCTACGGAAGCTAAATAATCAGACTTCAAGTTCTACTAGAGCACCAGACTGGTCTAATGTTCAAAAGGTGATTTACTATCATTAAATTGTATCAATAGTCATAAACAGTAATGATAAATGTTTTTTTTTAAACAATATTTTTTAATTAAAATAATTGTTTATATTTTATGGTTTGGTATACAACCTTGTACTTCAATAGATAAAAAAAAACATTTGTTGTTTTTTATATAATAAAATATTTAACATAATCGTTTATACCATGTTCAGCAAAATATCCATACTTCCAGTTCAAATAAGAGAACCAAGTTATTAAGTTAAAAAAAGATATTTTGTAAATTTCGTTCGCAAAACCAGGATGTATTTTTATCGAAGCCGTATAATTTGTAAACAGGTTTATAAGCATAATATAATGTGATTCATAAATATATTCCAGGCAATTGAAATAAAAGAAACACAGGATATGCTTCGAAATCTACACATAGTGAATCTAACACAACAGTTACTTAATCGTAAAGATGAGATCCAACAATGGATAGAGACAGCGATCGACAAAGGTATGTACTAACGGAAAAAAACATTACATTTTCATAGAAATTAAAGTCAAAATTATTTTAATAAATAAACTTTTATCAAATTTTAAAGGATTAGTAACACGTGTATATGATGAGTTTGGTGCAAAAGTCGATTTATCAGATTCCAACTTTCATGATTTAATGGAAAGCCTAAATTTAAGTCTTGAAGAGCTACGGGACCTAAATATACGTTTAGCGAACGAAACATCACCAATTAATATTTAATTTTAATTCACCTTCTAAAAGTAAACCTACATTTATTTTTTGTTGTCAATCATAATAGTATTTTACAAATTTTAATAATAATTACTCGAAATTTGTTTGAAATGTCTGTAACACATTATTAATTTATTATATTTTGTATAAAATTAAATAATGTAAATAAATGCCGACTTGTTATAATAATTCATGATGTTTATATATTTTTTCCCTCACTTTCACACATATTTATTTCCTAAATAGAACAATAAAATTCAAAGACAAACACATTATCCTTAAATCACAGTGCCGGATTTTAAGAAAAGGTCCAAGCGTTCAACTTAAGATTAATTTAATTTTTACAAAAAATGTTTTTACTGGACCGATCTACTTAACCGATCAACATGCTGGGCTTTTCAACTTATAGAGTTTAGCATTGATGAGGTTTTAATGGTATATTAAAGCAATAAAACTTATAAAAAAAGTAAAAAGAATAATAGCTAATGGTAAACAGCCATGAGGTATTTTTAAATATTTTTATTATATTATTAATTGAGTATAGTAATAAATGAATACAGAAAGGCGACCAACTTAAATCGTGTCGACTCTAAAACATTTTTCAATTAATTTATTGTTAATTATTATTGTTGTTATTTATTGTAATCCTAGAAGGAGTTCTTTGTATCTTGTTTTTCTCTATATTGCTTTTTTATGTGTAGTTATTGACTAAAGTATGAAAATAAATACAAAAAGAACATCTGCTGTGACCATATTACAAAAACAACTTGTTCAGAAATCGTAAACAATTCGTTGAGCAGCTATAGCCTACGTATCATAAAAAAAAATAGCGAACAAAAAACCACTAATATTTTTACTTTTACCCCTTCTAACTTTTTTTGACTGCAACTTTGGAATTTTGAATAACGTATACGTTTTGTTAACTTTTTTAATTGAGAATAATGTACTAAAAATGTTGAATTGGTAATTTGATGATTGAAATTATAACAAATTGCGATCGCTCAGTCCGAGAATGTTTTTATAGTCTTATGGGATCTTACGCCGTCAAAATGACAAACTTAAACTATATACGTATAAAATTATAGGTGAACACATTTTTAAGTCATAAAAACTAGTACAAGGTTATTGTGAACCATTAAAATTTTTTTTCAACATTTTACGATTATTTAACCTAACCAAATCTCACTACAAGAGTGCCCTCAATTTTTTTGCCATAAATCAAAATATTATTATAAATGAATAGCGTTTTTTTTTTTTTTGAAGAAGAAATAGGGTAAACCTAAATTTTTGATAATAAACTTAAATTGTTTTTTTGTTTATAAATGATTAACCGAACTAGAGGTGTGGTCTTTCGAAACTAGGATCATAAAAACTAATATAATATGATATTAGTTAAGGTTTAAAAAAAAAACATACTAAGAAACAGATGTCTAAAAAAAATCATGATTCAAAAACTTAGGGTTTATACTAGGGTTGGGCCTATCCGGATAGGCCCAACCCTAGTTTAAATTGTATAATAATATTTTTGGTATAAAACAATAATACTATAGGTTTTATAAATGTTTCAATGTGATTCGAAAAACATGATTTTACTCATATACACAACAGTTGGTCGGTAATGTTTACAGATCGAACCATAACATGTTGTTTTCAATATCGTATAATGGTGTTGTATTTAATATGTTATTGTAATTGGGTCACAGCAGATGTTCTTTAAAAATGTATTTTCAGACTTTTGTGCTTAACTATACACAATTTGCAAATATTTTTCAGTAAAAAAATACAGCACCATTGTACGATATTGAAAACAACATGTTATGGTTCGATCTGTAAACATTACCGGCCAACTGTTGAGTAACAAGTGCATAAATATGGTAACCACCACAGATAACATCACAATTTATAGAAACAACGTGAATAATCCATCCAATTAAATTCCTTACTAAACCCTAGGATATATTGAGTGTGACTCATGATAATGGAATATACCCTATGTATAGTGTAGTCTTAATTGTATGTTCTGGCCAATCGTTATGCATGACGACGTCGACTCGTTATTATTTCGATGGCAACTTATGTTTGTAGTAGGCGCACTACTTTAGTATTGCAATTTAGTGTCAAAATTTAAAGTCGTTTTTGGGCAGGGGGGCCAATGCTAAAGCATGATCTATGCAAAAAAAAAGATGATTAAAACTAACATATATCAAGTTCACATTGTGATCACAGTAGTAATGATTATACAGGGTGATTTATGTTTTATCATTGGTCACTTCATATCTCATAGTAATTAATAGGAATAACATTTTTTTTTCATATTGCTTTTATTCCATGTTTTATCAATTTTCATGAACTTTTTTATTGTTACCCCACTCCCAACTTGGTTTTTAATAGCAGCTTGTTAATTTTGAATAACGTATACGTTTTTCATAACTTCAACTTTCCTCCTGCCCTAAAATTGAAACTACAATAATTTAAACGATACTTCATGGAAACTGGTTATCGACCAGTAAACTTCAAACAACGTTCATACTAGAACTAAAAAAATAAATTCAATAATTTAAGAGATCATATTCCTATGATTTGTTTTAGGCCAGATATTATGGAAACACTAAAAAATAGCCAGAAACTTGATATGTTTACTAGCCACCTTAGATACTACGAGTAG
>NW_026096564.1:0-708 GCF_023614345.1 Adelges cooleyi
CTGGTTACTGCTTGTTAATATACTATTTCATTGTCTATAAATCTACCACCACTACTCTAAGTTTATTTGTTATATTTGACTTGAAAATGCTATTTCGTGGTTGCACACTCGTCTGAAAAATGATTTTTATTTAGTACATTCTTCTCAATTAATAAAGTTAATAAAATGTATACGATATTCAAAATTCACAAGTTGCTATCAAAAACAAAGTTGGGACCGGGGTAAAAATAAAAAAGTTCTGAAAAATTGAGATTACGTGGTATAAAAACAATATAAAAAAAAATGTAATTCCTATTAAATACTATGAGATATTAAGTGGCCCATGATAAAACAAAAATCATCCTGTATAATCATCATAAATCACAAGGATATTGTAGATCAGAAATAATCACTACTTATAATATAATAATATTAAAAAAATAACAGCTAATGGTGAACAGCCATCAAGTATTATTAAATATTTTTAATCGAGATACATGGTTAACTACAGTACTAAACTATAACAGACAGACGATCAACCCAGATTGTCAAAAAACAAATCTATTGTTAACTATTCTTTAAACCCTAGAAGGAGTTCTTTGTGTCTTGTTTTTTTCTAAATCGCTTTTTTTTGTGTAGTTATTGACTAACGCACAAAGTACAAGTACAAAAATAACATCTGCTGTGGCCATATTATAATAAAAAGTTGTTCAGAAATCGTTAACAATT
>NW_026096565.1:0-229 GCF_023614345.1 Adelges cooleyi
CGTTGGGCAGCTATAGCCTTTGTATCATAAAAAAACGAACAAAAACTACTAAATTTGTTATTTTAAAACGTGTACAACTACTACACTAGGCGATAAACTAACATGAAAAAATACAAAATATGTTTTTATGATTCACACATAGAATATAAAAAAAGCCAGTACACTGGGGTCGGGGCATGGCGGGGATGGAGAGGTGACAAGTCTTTAAGAATTAATGAGTGTTAAAATC
>NW_026096566.1:0-402 GCF_023614345.1 Adelges cooleyi
ACTTTCAAATAAACGTTTCAACGCGAATTTGTGGACACTGTACGTCACTTTAATACTTTCTTATTGTGTTGGTTTAAACTGTGCTTGGATTAGAAAGTACTGATTTAGGCTTACTGTCCATAGAGTCGCAAGGAAGTGTTTATTTAAAAGTGATCTTCTGAGTTTCTAAGCAAAATCGGATTAATACAAACAGTACCATATGTGTTCACTACAGTTGTTAGAGCCTACTACTAGTGTTAGAGCCAGTTGTTAGAGGGTGGTTATATTATTCTCAATTTAAAAAGTTTATAAAATATATACGTTACCATTTAAGTTTCAAAAGTTGCTATAAAAAAGAAACTAAGTTGGGAGAGGAGTAAAAACAGAAAAATTGTGAAAAATTTAGATCACATTGTATAAAAA
>NW_026096567.1:0-1720 GCF_023614345.1 Adelges cooleyi
TATTATAAAAAAATTGTCATTTCTTATAAAAACCTATGAGATATTGAGAGGTTTGCGATAAATGGATCAACCTGTAAAGAATAATCCAAAGAGTGGCCTTAACACTAATAAATGTACATTTTGAAGACTATTATAGATTTCAAAACTTAAAATTTGACCTAATTTTTTTATATTTTTTTATCGGTGTAGTTTAGTTGTTTTTTTTACTGTAAACAACTTTGCAGCATACCTACATTTGGAATACCTATAAACAATACCTTATCGATTGTACGAATAAACAAATGCACAAAAACATTATTTTCATCGCTTATATCGTTACAGGGTATCCCATCAGTATATTTTAACAACTCAGATTGACCGGTTGGTCATGAAAATAGACTTGACGATGCTTTTTTTACCTAACCTCACCTTGAGGTGGGTGTCCATTATATTGTTTTGTCACACCTATTAAATTTTAGCTTGGTGCCACAGATCCAGTTTTATAATATACCCTGAAAATATTAAAATAGATTGAACTTTTAAGAATTACTACAAATGTTAAACGGCAACTGGGTTTTTTATTTCATTTTTAAAAGGACCGAAAAAACATTTCATTTTTTTTTCGAGTTTATATGTCTTCATTTTACATATTCTAACATTTTACAAACATTCAGTTATTTCCCAATAGGCTATTATATATTGTTATTGACTTTATGTGGAGGAGCTTTGACTTATCAATGTTGTAGAACTAGATCCGTTTTGTTTTTGAGAACATTTTTTACTCGCGTTGTACATAGTATACAATTATTAATTTCTATAATTATTTTAGTATCGAATTACATTAAAGTCTAATATAAGTTTATTAGTTCCTAGTCTTACAATGGCCTTCATAAATTTGGTCGATAAAATATATTTAGTGCATCATAGCCTAAAGTGTTCTCAATCTAAATTCAAGAAGGTGTTGTTAAGACGTGACTGGACACCCTGTATCGATAAGAGCGACACGAGCTTAGAAAAACATTTTGTTGTACATTGGTTTCTTCGCAAAGACCGTAAATTAATATTTGAACTAGTGCTAAAAAACATTTTTTACCGACTACTGTAAAAAAAACCTAACAAAAAAACAAAAAACATGGAAAAATATGTTTATGCGCGCCCATATTTTCGTAACTAATCCAAAAAAAAAATTTGTCAGGTTTTAAACTGACAATTTTAATTTGATATAACTTAGCCAATTCAAGGCGGATCAATTCGAAATTTAAAAAAAAAATCGATTAGGCTTGCCTCACATGCCCTCAAACCCAAATGTCGACAACCCACCGCCCTCTGCGTTGGAACTTTTTTTTTTATTACTAAAGCGCATTTTTAGGGTTAAAGAGCTGAAATTTATTAATATTAATAACTTTATTGCAACACTACAATGCAAAATAAACATCATTTTAATGATTAGAAATTTAGTCCGTTGATTTTATCTAACATGTAATAACATATTATGTAAAATCAAATTTTTCTAGAAATCTTTTTAAAACGAAATAACCCAAAAAGTGGCTTTTACACTAATAAATGTGAATTTTGAAGAAACATAATAATACAAATAAACACAGAAATGTTAATAATTATTACACAAACTAGTAAAATTTGTGTTAAATAAAATAAAATATTTCTGACAAACGTCAGAAATCTGCAAAATGTAATTTTTACACAGAATACATAACTATGTATATAATTATCAAATTTGACA
>NW_026096568.1:0-17758 GCF_023614345.1 Adelges cooleyi
TGTGAAACAGGAGCAGTACAAACCAGCACAGTAATAAAGTATGAAAGTGAGGTACAGTGTTTATAATTCACATCGAAGCGTTTATTTGAAAGTGATTCTATACTTATATTATATTTTACAACTTTTGCAATCTACCTACATTTACCACACGGAAATAATGCAATTTTCATATTATTGAAAAAAAAATAACACCGTCAAGACAAATAGCAGACAATTTAACGGTTTACGCCACTATTATTATTCCTTTCATTTTGTATAATTTATTTTTCTTATATTATATTATACAATGGCATCGCGGTCGTTGTTATCGGCGACCGCGGAGACGGCGCTGTGGTTTTATTTTTAATAGTCGAGCAAAGTATATTACAATGATATTGTACGTCTTATAGCGAGAGAGGGCGGCGGAAGGGACAAAAATATACAAATACATATATACATATATATGTGGGGTAAGTACGTACCTAAGTATAGAATATAGAAGAGGGTCGAGAGATAGAAGGGTCGACCGCCGGAATGTGAGAAACATAAGAAGCGAAATAATAACAACGTCGGAGGGGGTAGGGCAAAATGGCGGAAATGAAAAGAAAAGATAGTGGGCCGGCTTATGATATTCTCCGGTCTGCTGGCATTATTCTCTCTATTATGTTAAAACCTTATACACAGTGTTTCTTATCTGTGTCTTTCCACACCCTTTTAAAAATTGCCACCAAACGCCGTCTCATCGCCATCGCGCGCGCCTGCAACGGTTTACCCCTTGGTGTTATCCTGTGTGTGTGTGTGTGGGCGCTTTCCAACCACCTCCCCATTTCGGCCACCTCCGACCATCAGCCCTGCGATAATACTTATATTATATATTATTATTATTATTATAAAATATAATATACACCCGATATATAGTTGTTCTCGCGCTAACTGTTAACCGGCGGACTTTTATTGCATTTTTAAAACCCTTACGCCCCTCCGGTCTTTCCACACCCTCCTCCCCCCCCCTCGGCAAAACCGTAAACAGATAATATAACCGTGATTTATTATTTACCGCACCCCCTCCCTCTTGCCCACCGTTTAAGTCACCGCGTACAAATTGAATCGACCGATATTGTCACACCCGCTTGAAACAAATGTGCCCTTGGAAAGTCTACTGCGTTCTCGGTTTGTTTCCTTATTTTATTTCACCCCTTATCCTCTCAACCATTTGTATTGTGAGCACATAACACGTACAGGGTGATCTGTTCGAAGACACTCAATATCTCTCTTTGGACAATATCACAACCTTAGGAATGTAGTTTTTTATTTTGGTCATATAGGTCGCCAAGAATGTCGAGTCTTAATATTTTGATACAACTCAGTTCTAATAAAAATAATCATCTAAATAAAAAATCAAATATTCTACGACATTTGCCGGAAAAACCTATTGCGTTATTGTTATGTCACTCAAAATATTGGAATAAAAGCTTTTAACTAAGATTATTTGATCCTAGAATATTCTGTTATCTTTTTTAAGGGATTATTTATCTTTTAAGGGTGAGAAGATAGGCGTAGTGTAGTATTGTTATCAACGCACATCGTTCCACCGCACCCCACTTCCTAAATCCTAAACTTTAGTAAATTTTGTAACTTTAAGAGTAATCTTTCAAAACTGGTTATCGACCTGTTAAAATATCAGAAAATTATTCTTTGAATTAACAAATTAATCTAAAAAAAGTTAACTAAATATAATATAATATATATGTTATCACTTAAATTTTAAAAGTTAATAGAGCTTTGAAAAAAAGATAAAATTACATTATTATTCCTATTAACGATTTTTTAATATTTATAAAAATATGTTCAAAAGTAAAATACAATGGTAAAGTATTTTTTACCTTATTACCCTGTTTCATACAATTTTATTTATGATTTAGTAGTTATTTTAATATTATGAAACGGGTTAAGTAGATCAATAACAAATGTTCAAATGATCATAAACAAAATATGTTTATGAAAAACGTCAAATTCGTTCAATTGAAACCATGTTGTTTGTTTAATTGGTATTCGCAAAAATTAAATAAGTTTAAGTAAATGTTTCACTATTTGGGCTAAACACTTTTTTACAAATAATCTATTCAATTCGTATCTAAAATTGTTGGTAGCCTATTTGGCGGATGTAGTCGTTGAAATTCCACTGATCCCAAATTACAGGACCATCCCACATAACAAAATATAATAGCTATAGCTAGTTTGTTTTTAAAAAATGTCTAGTCAAATTTATGTTTTACAATGGAACAACTGGAAACAAATATATTTTTAAGATATTTACCATTATTGTGATTAAAGGTTAGTATTAATACGGTTATAATTTTATTGAATTTATGGTTAATAAAACAAATTGTTTTGCTCTCCTGTAAAGTGACATATGAGGTGTTGCACTAAAAGCAACGATTCAAGTTTTAAAAATAAAATGGGCTCTGAAAAATCAAAAAACGTATAGCTAAACGTTTTTTTAATATATTAATTTTTTTTAGAAATAAACAATATATCTTAGCTATGTCACTGTCTTAAATTTTAATTTACTGTTATATTTTATTAAATTATAGGTTTAAATATTTTATATAATAACTATATAAAGCGGTCTTTATATTTTTTTGCTAACATTATGCCAACACAGATAATAAAGAAAAAATATCTTTCAAACACTAAGTTATTCCCGCCAAAAGTTTGTAATAGCCTGTTATGTGTGATAAGGTTCATTTAGGTATCTTTAAAATAGTAAACCGTGATTTTCTCAATAATTCTCCATGAATCGATAATTTAATTAATTTGAAATTGTGTTTTAATACATTGTAAAATATATGTTACGATACTAATGTTTACATAAAAGACTAGTAATGTTATGTTCGTTTTTAATAAATTTTTTTGTGTTTTGTTTTATCGAGTTCGAAGAAATAAGCATTAAATTAATAATTAGTAGATACTAAATATTATAGATTTGTAAGTTATTTGCTTTTCAAATTTGTTTTCCACAATACATTTTAATTTAAAAAAAAAAATGTTTTTTACTTTAATTGGGTTGACATATTTAAACTTAGGTTAAATAAACTTTAAATAAAACAAAAATCGAACGTTTTTGGAAAAATTACAGTCAAAACTTACTGTTTTCAGTTTTCTTTAGTAAATGAAAACTGTGTGTATAATAATAATAGAATGATATTATATTGTCGAGGCGATGAAAAAAAAAATATATAATAAACGAAATGCCCGAGGTCGTGGTTCACCACCTTAACCCTATTGGACTCCACACAAATTCTCACACAATCCAAATAATAACTTGTGGCGGTGACAGCAATGCTTGCTGATTATTCGATTTGTCGCCAGCCAGTGA
The DNA here is from genome assembly GCF_023614345.1 of Adelges cooleyi. Classification (NCBI taxonomy): domain Eukaryota; kingdom Metazoa; phylum Arthropoda; class Insecta; order Hemiptera; family Adelgidae; genus Adelges; species Adelges cooleyi. The sequence goes on from NW_026096568.1 coordinate 3,359, forward strand.
TCCACGAGACGTTATTATATAATGACTTGGCGAGTCTGTATAAAATTGTATAAAAAAAATAATAATAATATGTATGTGTATGTGCTTTTGCAACGACCCCAGCGGTGCTCGTAATTGCATTTTCGAGTAAAATTGAAATTAGTCGGCCTTTATACGGTTGAACACCTTTTCGGTTAAAATTACCATTAGCTGTGCTCTGCATATTATGCAATATCAAACAATTTTTTTATCACTTCCATTTACTTGCTTTAGTTGTTTTTTCAAGCTTGTGTTTCGCCACGCGAACCGCTTTGGTTAATTATTATACAGGAATATTTTTTTAAATCGAATTTTAACTGAAATTGCTCATTTATTAACTGTCCTCGTACCGGACACTGATCCGTTCAACTTAAAGAGTTGCAAAGTGTTTTTTTACAAAACGTTTTAAAACACATACAATCATTGTATAGAAATCCCTTCAAGTCCTTCCTGTACTGTCCGTAGTGTAGTTAAAACTTAAAACTAAAAAATGTGCCCAAGAGTTTGCTCTGTAGTCTGTAGAGAGTAGAAATATTTATATGTAACTATTGTTTTTTACTAAAGAGTAAATATCCAAATAATTAAATAGCCAACTAGAATTTAAAAAATAATCATCCGGAATCGGTAAGTATTTAAGAAGTATGTAATATATTTACAATTCTATTAGTTTAAAACGTTTTAAATAAAAAAAACAATGTTATTAATATGTTTAAAACACAATTTTTAAATTATATTAATAACAGTTTAAAATTAGTAATTTTAAAACCATAATATGTTTTGACTGTAACTTTTCCAAAAACGGTCGATTCTTTTATACATAGATTATTTAACCTAAATAAGTTTAAACATTATGTCAACCAAATTAATCATCTAATTTGTGTGTAACAGGCAGAAAAGTTTTTACATAAGCGACGGAGCTTGTGAAAAATTCTCCACAAACGATTGAACAGCAAAAGTTTAGGTTTCAATGACACTCCTATGTTGATTTTTTTATGGTTCGCAAACAGTTATGACCTAATTTCGGGTGACAGAGTACATTTTTATGCAAATGTTTGGCATAATCTTAACTTTAAATTTAAAAGGTGGGTTTACAATGTATTGGACCTACTAAAGTCTATATAAAAAAGAAATTGTTTCTTGTTAAAAAAAATGTTTAATTAAACATTGTTATAAATTATAACTTAACTATTTCATTGTTATCGTTATGGTTTTTTTACTTTTAATATAAATTTCACTTACTTTAGAAAACCATATTTTTGTATCTTTAATATTTATCATTACTCGTACCAACATACCATTAAAGAAATACAAAATGTGTATTAAATATAAAAAAATATGCTTAAAAAAGAAATAAAAAACCACACATTTGTAAAATATGCAACTTTCTATTCTGAAACACAACTGAAATGCTAAATAACAAGGATTCGACAAATTTAAATACATTTTGCATTAAAGCAGCTGGGCGAATGTTTTAGTTTATTGATGTAACGTGTCTGCTTGGCTAGTTGGCTAGGCTAGGCTGAAACGACAGTCGATAGGGTTAAATTAGTGGACCCGAAGACGGGACGGATGGCTAGGCCGTATCTACACTTAAATATCCCTAAAGTCTCCTTTGTATATTTGCTATATCGCCTGAGGAGCTTAACAGGCGGTCGTACCTCTAAATAACTTAACTCTCAAGTGTGCAACGAAACGAAAACAGGTTTATTAAATAAGTAAAGCTATGTACATATATATTACACCTCTACCTGGATCCTAAAGCGTTCTCTGTAGTTAGTCCAGGTAATGGCGGAGTTGAACGGACACACGAGTACGGGTAAAGTTAAAAGAAATATAAAATAGTAATGTAACGTGAAATATAGGTAATGGCTTTAGAATAATTAGGTCGCGGTCCGAAGATGGTAGTATGTCAACTGACTGGGCATCGGTGCCCCTGGCATTGTCCCGTGTGTCTGTTGTCTCCCCTACCTATAATGGCTTACATGCTAATCGGGGTAAACTGCTAATAATGCATATTTGGAGGCGAGTGGTAACGGGCGGCTAAATGTGACCGTTACAGCTGCTCCTCCCCTAATGAGGTCTGACCTCAGACCTAAGTTATACAAATAAAAATAGGTACTAAGAAAAATAAATAAGATATGTACAAATACCCTGAAAATAAAGGTTCCTATAGGTTGGTTTAAATTAATTATGATTTAAAGGAGGGCCACCTGTACTCTTATTTTGACCTTTGGTTAATTTCGACGATCATCCATCCCTTATCTTGTCGTTTTTATTGAAAATTTGAAAGGCCATCGCTCGACGAAAACATCCAACCTAGCTTCTCGCCTTTCTTGAAAAGACTTGTAGGTCAACCCTCTATAAAATGAATAGTGGTGTTCTCAAGGTCTTAATAAGCTACTAGTGGTTGTCATATTCTATTCCACATAAAAAGGTAATATGGGAAAAGCATGGGCTACATTGTATTGTTATTGTTTAAAATATTAAGTTGGCTAAGCTACGCATACAAGAAAACTCAAAACAACTATAAAAGAAAAATTCATTGTCTGTTTATCTCACAATATATATGTGTAATTACGTTAATCCTAATGATAATGATGAAAAACGTTGCTAAAAATCATTTATCATATACATTCATTATCTTAAGTTAAGTTGATACCTCTGCGTGCTTAAAAAAAAACTACTTCATTTAAATTATACAAAATAAAATAATAATAATCGTAAAATAAAATAAATTTCATTAAGTGTTTATAAAAGAAACAGAAAAAAAAACTAACAGAGAAACGCTTAGTAGTCGAAAAAATATCGGACCCAGGGTAATTTACGCGACGATAAAAAAAAAACAATAATACCCTTGACCTAAAAAAAAAATTGAAGTCGCTTATCTTGCGCGTTAAGTTTAGTCAGTAGGTCAAGTTATATTTATTTTTTTTTTAAATTACTTATACATAATAAATGAAAATGTCTTGTGTTAGTAAATTTGTCGTGAAAACGACAGTTTTAATTACAATAGTTTTGAATTATTTGTTGATCTGTGTACCATTTGGGTGCCTGCAACTCATTTAGTTATTAAAACATGTGCCGTAAAACAATAAAATATATGTATACATTTAAATAAGGTATGTTTATGAAATATCAAATTGCATTATTTATTATTCTTAATATAAATGTTATTTTTAAAAGTATATCCTTTAGATTTTATTATTATAAAATGAGTAATCATTATTTATATAAGTTCTATCACAAAAAAAAATTCAATTTTGTTTCATACGTTAATAATATATTAAATAAATATTCGCTAAAATTACCACGATGGATAATTATGATTTATTTATTTTTTATATAATAGAATAGAACACCAACCTACTTAAAACGGGGTACAGATAATTTGCTGAATATCATATTCATTTCAATTCAACGCGAGATAGATAAAGTAAAATTATGTAGTAAATAAGTTTAAAAATGTTGCCCTAAAATGTCATTATAAACGCGATAAAGTAAAAACACAAATTTAATATTATACAAATCAATCAAACATGAAAAAACTTCCGTTATCAAATGATAAATATATCCACTTCATAGGTGGTGTAAAAATAACAAAAATGTCGTATTATATATGTAAATTCGTGACAAAATTGGTAAGTGCCGTTATTAGTACGAGATGCCGTTTTTAATAAATACATCGGTAATTCATTCCGTGATATTCGGAGACAAAAGCCGTAAAAAATTATATAAATCGCCGATTTAATTGTGCCGGTAAAAATAATAAAACAAAAATCCACTGCAAATTTCAGGGATAAAAATGTGCCGTAAATTAATAAATCATCGGTGATCAGCCGGAATAAAATATAACCCACATGTGCAGATGACCGCGCACGAAACTCTAATTAACAATGTTCACCTAAAAATCAGTTCGGTCGAATAAAATAGAGGTTAGCTACGCCTTTCTTTAAACTACCCATACGCCCGATTTTTAAATTTAAAAGTTAAGTGTCAAGTTTTGTGGAAAAATTTGAGGTCCCTTGACCTTAAACAATTCGAATGTTCGGGTGACTACAATTGGCAAACGTGCGATGAAAAAAAAAATCATGGCACGGCATTCATCAACATAAAACAAACGACAAGCCGGTAACACTGCTTGGCGGCAACATGGCATCACTGTTGGATGGCAACATGGCAACACTGCAGGACGGCAGAACGGCAAATAATGGCAACTAATGGCCAAACGGCAACATGGTAACACTGCAGGACGGCAACATGGCATCACTGCAGGACGGCAAAACGGCAAATAAAGGCAACTAATGGCCAAACGGCGGCAATAAATGCTAACTGATAATAGCGGTAAAAATAGCAGAAAAATGGCGATGTTAAAATATATAATTATAACCTAAATCGCATCATATACAGTGTGTAAATGAAATTTGATTTAAATATCTCAAAAAAAAAATAATAATTTGAGCCTCACATTAAAACTTTACGTTTGGCCAGCGTATTTATCAGCTTCAGGAAAGCGGCAATCGCTACTTATAGACACCCGGGCCCTGGGTGCTACAAGTCCATCCGTGAGAGAGATACGCTTCGTGTCCAGTTTAACAAAGGTCTAATAAAAAAAACAATGATTTTCCACACCTAAACCTCTAGTACTCTACGTCTACTAAACGAGCGATTAATCCTTGTATTCGATTAAACAATTTATTTAAATATTACTACCGATTAAAATTGATTGAATATTACTAACGTATATAATTTTATACCCTCATAAAAAAAACTTAAAATTACTCATACTATTTATTTTTTTAATTTATTTATATTTTCTAGTCCTTTACCTTCTCATATAAAAATTATCGTTCTAATGAATCGACCTATCCTGTAACTACCACGTGAAGCAAGAAAATCTATCTACTTTTGGTCATTATATTGCTTCATCTCGTCAAGTCGGAGCTGGTGCCATGTACTACGACCGCTCCCGACTCGCGGAAAAATAGGAGCACCTACCTAAATATGAAATATTTTTGGGCTTAAATACGTTCCTAAAATATTTCGTTATTCCTAGAAATACCGTTTATAACTTATACGCGGATACTTCTATATCTTGAATTACATACCAATAGAATAGTGTTAAATAACAATAATCTAGTGAAAAATGAACTAAACAATAGCATACCGGCAAATATAATCGTAATTAATAATAAAATATTTTAATAATATGTTTGTGTTAAGCAAAAACTATTTTCTACAATTGTATACCTTGTTTATATAAAAAAAAAAAATTCTAAATTGTTGTACCAATGGCACAGATCAACAATATACACTTATATGATAAGTTTAATTCGTAATAATAATGTATATGTATAAATACACACACACACACACTTAGATATACATATATATATATAGGATATAATATATGTACATAAAAAAAACAAATATATGTTCGAGTAATCTAATACCTACGCGTCGGTAAACGGGAAGATTTTGCTGACGCTGTTATTATAATGTCTGGTACATTGGAGTTCATTTAAAATGAACATTGCGATTTATAATTCCGTTAAACATATTTAGTATTATTATTCAAACAAGTGAAATATTTACTTAAATCTCTTTAAGTTCCCTGACCATATCAGCGTGATAAGAAAGATTATGATGATTGTAAATTGTAATAATTTAATTATTTTAACTCAAAAGAATAGTCTAGATGATTTATTAAATATCGCTAAGTTGTTAAATTTATCATTAATTAAATTAAATTTTATAAGGTAAATATTTTCTTATTACTGGCTTAATATGTTTATATTTGTAAAGAGTTAACGTCAATTTAATTATACATAGTATTAACAATAAGTAAATGGCACACAAAAGAAATATATATTATAAGTTAAAATGCTCAAGTTATATAAAACACAATTATAGTTTGTCGTGGGATTTATAATCAACAGTTGTATGGAATTCCACAACACCCATTGTCAGCTTGAACAAAAAAAAAAAGTAAAATAAAAAAAATATAAATTAATAAAAATGTGTGCGGTGTCACTTATTCTACATGTATAAAAATATTTTTCCTAACGGTCAAGTACCATAACGGTTAGTTAAGTTAATATTGTATTAAATTTATAAATTTCGTTTATGTCAGGATTAAAATTTAACGGTTTCCAACGATTTCGTGAGAACAATACTCAACGAAATCACGACTCTATTTGCCAAAGTGTTAATCAAATGGTTTCTACTAAGAGCGTGTCGGATTTCGATATTATAACTAAATAAAGGCTAAGAGAGAGAGAAAAAAAATTACTGAGGACTGAATTCCTGGTAATTACATCGTGGGAGTTATTATGTATGTTTTAAAAACACTACCTAACAAATGTATAACGCAATACCTATCTTATCATATCCTTAATAGTATAGGCCGCTCAGGTCGTACATTTTTTTTTCTGTTTCTGCCATACTAGAAAACTAACAATTTATATAACTGCGCGCAATAGTATTATTTAAAAGATTCCTAAAAAAAAAAAATTATGTATATCTATACTCTTCAAATGAAAAATAAGTTAAATAAAAAAAAATTAAAATGTTTTCCTTTTTCTTATACTTAATGTCTATTAGAATATCTATAAAAAGACGGGGAAAACAAGGGAATTGGAGTTTAGACACAACTTTCCCTTCCTGGATTATAGGCTACATTCCCTGTGTTATAATTCTCATTAGATACATATGGAACTCTAGTAAAATAGGGCTTTTGACTGTTAAAACTACTACAAGTAGACCTATTATTATTGTTACTGGCATAATTAAAGTTAATATTTCTGGTACCGTTATAGCAATTTTGGGTTGTCTTATAATTCCTATTGAATACATCTCTAACCTTATTATTATTTATTCCCTTAGGATATCTATTGTATTTATTATAATTAAAGTTACCCAAATTAATATTCTTATTAGTAATACTATTATTATTAATATTATTATTAGACCTACGAGCACTATGCATAAAGTTGTTAAAACTCGTACCGTGATTTATCCTAGTATTCTGATAATTATTTTGGTTTGTCCTTTGAGTCTTATAGTTAAAGTTATCTACATGTCTTTTAAAGTTGAAACACCTAGTATCATAATTATTTTGGCTACCCCTATTACTCATATTATTGTGAGTCCTATACATATTATCGTTATTATTTCCAATTGTGTTTATACTAAATCTATTATGTTTATTTTTCAAAAAATTAATAACCATTTCTTCGTCATTTATTCTAAGAGATAACTGAGATTTACGTAAATTTATTATACCTCCATAGATCGTTAAAAAATCCATGCCTAAAAGACTATTACCTTTTAAATTTTTTACCACTGCACATTCTATTTCAAACGGCACATTGTTAAAATACACTATAATATTTGTTTTTCCTACAAAATGTAGTTGCGAACCATTCGCAGTATATAATTTTGTTTGCCCAAATGAATTAATATATTGATTTTTTGGAAGTAAAGATTCATTAATAACGCTTACACTTGCTCCTGAGTCAATAGTGAACTTATAACCAACATTATTTAAAATACCTCTAATTACTAGGTTATTACTTAGACCATTTTTGTTATTCATAAAACAGCTACTTATATTTTCTACTAACGGGGGTGGTCTTTGACTATTATCATTAGACCATGCATTATAATTATTACCATTATATCTGTTGTTATTGTTGTAGTTCCTATTTCTGGAATTGTTATCGCTAGCCCTATTATAATTGTTATAATTGCGGTCCCTAGTATTGTTACTATTATTATTAGGATTGCCCCTAAAGTTACCAGTATTATTAGAATTGCCTCTAAAATTATCATTATTTCTAAATGGCCTGTTATTTATGCTTGCTTTGACCCTCTCAAGCTCTTCCTTCAACTGTCTTACCTCATCGCTGCTGTTGCTTTCTCTGCTGACCCTGAGTTTCTCCATCTCTTTCCTTAAAATTTCAATTTCGCTTTCATTATTATTTCTTGCTACCATGTCCGCTTCATATGTCCTAATATTCGCTGTTATCTTGTCGACCGTAGAGTTATCCATGGCATATATTCTCCAATACACTTCCTGAGGTAATCCTTTCATAATTATCTTACTGATATCTTTCTGGCTCATATTTTCATCCACTCGCTTACACTCTCCCAGCACTCTCAAAATATAACTCTGTAATGATTCCTCTGGCCGTTTTTTCCTCCTATTCAGATTCTCTCTCAAAAGCGCGCGTTGTTCCTCGGAATCATAGTAATCCGCGAACACCTTTTTTAAAATTGACCAAGTTAAGCTCCCAGTTTCACTCTCTATCTTCTCAAATAAAATTTTCGCCTCTTCCCTAAGATACAGTGGGAACATGATTAATTTTTGGCTGTCACCCCATACATTTGCGGCCGAGATTCTTTCGAAATCCTTAAAATACTCGTTAACATCTTCGGTCATATGCCCCGAAAATATTTGGGGTTCGCATATGTTATGACCAGCCATAATGATTAATTTTCTTGTATTAAAAAATAATTACAATCGATTTTTATATTTGAATTTAGAATTTAAATGCAATTTGATACTTAATAAAAAAAAGAATGTACTTTACTACAACCTGAGAGTTAAATCAAAAAATAGCAGGTACAATTATATGGGGTCGTGTCCGTCGTCTATTCCCTTAAAAATGTTAGGGTCCCTCCCTGAGGTAAGACTAACGAAAATCGGCGCCTCCACCAAATTGTAACGTGTCTGCTTGGCTAGTTGGCTAGGCTAGGCTGAAACGACAGTCGATAGGGTTAAATTAGTGGACCCGAAGACGGGACGGATGGCTAGGCCGTATCTACACTTAAATATCCCTAAAGTCTCCTTTGTATATTTGCTATATCGCCTGAGGAGCTTAACAGGCGGTCGTACCTCTAAATAACTTAACTCTCAAGTGTGCAACGAAACGAAAACAGGTTTATTAAATAAGTAAAGCTATGTACATATATATTACACCTCTACCTGGATCCTAAAGCGTTCTCTGTAGTTAGTCCAGGTAATGGCGGAGTTGAACGGACACACGAGTACGGGTAAAGTTAAAAGAAATATAAAATAGTAATGTAACGTGAAATATAGGTAATGGCTTTAGAATAATTAGGTCGCGGTCCGAAGATGGTAGTATGTCAACTGACTGGGCATCGGTGCCCCTGGCATTGTCCCGTGTGTCTGTTGTCTCCCCTACCTATAATGGCTTACATGCTAATCGGGGTAAACTGCTAATAATGCATATTTGGAGGCGAGTGGTAACGGGCGGCTAAATGTGACCGTTACATTGATATTGAAATATTGTAATCTATTGTTATTAATAAAAACACAATATATACATAATAAATTATTATGCAATGAATCTTAACTGAATCTATATAAGCAAGAAGCAACAAAACGATAGATCAAGATCGATAAGTCGATTAGTAAACTTTTTGTAGTTATCGTTTTTGAAAATTCCCTGGAAATATAACACAAATTGCAAACTAAAGACACACAAACAGGTGCACCGCCTCACCTTGCGTGTAAGTTTATTGGTTGTAAAATATTAAAAAAAAAAAAAAATACACACTTTATAAAACATAAGTATCTTCGCCAAAAATCCAAAACCGATTGTAAGCCCATTCGCGATTTTCGTTTTCTCAATTTTCTGACTCGATCAAGCCAGTGTTGCCTTTTGAGTGCTTATGATGAAGTCCTGTTGTTTACGCTTGCCGGTGAACACCTCGTGTCTAAAATGAATACAATGCAAACAAATACAAATACACCATTCGAAGCGAATCTGTAGATGGTAGAAATATTAAATAAGTCATAGTTAAGTTGGAATATTTGCACACTATTTGGATGCTTTCTCAATTTTCTCGTGGAAGAGGCGGACCTTTTAAATGTTTACCCAAATAAATACCTTTCAGGTACGATTTCTGATATAAAGATTAACTCTACGTTCTTAAATCGGTTCAGCGGATTAGAATAGATGTCGTGGGTCCAGAAAAAAAAATAATAGTCACGCATCGAAGCTAAAATATAGTTAAACCGCAACCATACAACACAATCAAATATAGAATACTCACATTTGCTGATATTTAGCCAATTCCTTTTTGTTCAAAGACGGTTTGGTCTGCGCCAATGCACAACGAAAATGTTCAGCGGTTATTTTAACATTCTGAAAAAACAGTTAAATATATATATATTTAAATACATCAGCGACACTTTTGATTTATAAAACAATACTTGATAAGAATTTAAATTTGAAAAAACATGTACAGTGAGATTGGAATTTAAACCCAAACCCCAATTTTTCGTTTTTAGAAAATATGTCAACTTTATTCTGTTCTGATCGCCATCGAATAGTTTATCCTACTTGATAACCTATTTAGTTTCCATATTCAATTTGTATTACACGATTATAGTTAAGATAAACAAGATATACCTATTGAATAACATACACTTATTTAAAAAAGTCTTTGGACTTGCTAGATTTTGGTCGACTTAAATTAAAAAAGTACGTCAAATTAAAACCACTAAGATAGCAAAAGCGATAATACAGATGTGTTTGAACAAAAAAAAACTATGAGTTATTTATTTAAACATTTACCATTAAATAAACTGAATCGCTTTTTCAAGAAAGAGAATAAGTGAAAATTCCAAAAGTTTTAGTAAAGCTCTTTTAGTCTTATAATTTAAATCGTTGACTTGTTCCTTCTGATGTACAAACATGTTCGTCTCACTCAACAAAATTGTTAAATTTTAGTTCCCAATCTAAGCGATTTTCTATTCTTAAAATATGTTTTCATTTATTGTATTTTTCTAAAATCTATGTTACGAATTAATTTTTTAACAATTTTAAAGGTTTAGTTCATTTTTCTATATAATTTTTATTAAGGAAATAATCACTTTTTTTTAATCCAAACAGTTGTGTTTTCGATTAACAATTATTAATATGTAACTAAATACATTTCAGATATCTTAATCACAAAAAAAATAATGCCCGCATTATTAAAATAATACAAATATTAAAAAGTTTTGCAAGTTGGTAACATGACTTTAGACCCAAGAGGTCAGCTGTTAATATTTATATCCAAATAAATTAATACTTTTATTAAGCAATTTCAGCCATTTTTTTAAATATTTTTAGATCATTTTTAAGTCATGTTACAGGCTATAAATATAATTCATAAGTGTCTGCGAACAGTGTACACTATAAATAATTTTATAATTAATATTTCACCTAGATGAGAAAAAATGAATACAATAAAGGTAGAATATATTTTTCCTTTATCGAGTACATTTTTACAGTTTTTTTCAATAACTAGGTTATTATCCTATAAATAGTATAATATGTCTTATGTATAACCAAGTTTTACACAAGACAAAAAAGTAACACAAAGCTGCTCTTATGGCCGCTTACTATATATTATGAATATACTACTATATCGCTCGTTTATTATTATTAGCTGTTAACTCCTTCATAAGAGTTATTATTTAACCCTTTTATTGGCAATTCACAACCGAGCACTACTATATAATATAATAAACGGCGTTGAGGGTTATGTAATTTCCCGTCAAACGACTCGCAAAGGGGAACGACTCGCTAATTATTAATATTATTATAATAGTCTAAACGACGATAACGTATTGCGCTCGTTACCGACCCGAACAGTGGAGATAACAATAAATAATAATATACGAATTACTTCTGAGAAGTAATTATTAAGTTTACCCGCCAAAACGGTGGTTGATAGCGTGTCTTCTTTAAGCCGTGTGTCGACTTCCTACGAGATAAGTAAGAGCTGAAGATACAGAGAAGTGAAATGACAAAGAAAAGACAATTACTACAAAATTGTAATTATTTTCAGAAAAAATTAAGTGTTTGACCACTAGAGTGCGATAAGTACATTGGAAATTGTACTTACATATATTATTTCAAATAACTTTAACTGTCTGTCCTGAAAACTTTGATTTTATAAAGTTAATCGGTTTGGCATCTAAGCGCCTCATTTGGTCGCCGAATTTCGATAAAAAAAAACAAACTATTCTTAGGTTTTTCTTTTTAAACACGAACATGTGTTATGCGGGAGATGGGAAGAGTAAGATGGTTGACAGGACCGGGGAACCGGGATATTAGAGGAGAAGTACACGGTTGGAAAGGGGAATTTCAATAAATCAACGCGGAACGTCCCGTTTTTGTTGGTAAATTGCTTTTGCGCAAAAACAAATAACATCAAAGTGTGGACGACGATCGATAACTATATATAGTTATTAATATAGTATTTATTTTATTATATTATATTATTAATAATAATAATAATAATATTGTGTGTCGCCCGTGTGAAGAAACGAGGACCAATAGAGGGCAATAAAAATCAAAATTATCAGCAAACAAATGGTGCCCGGATCGAGTGTGGCTGTACACATTATCCGGACATAAAACAAATTGTCTAGCGCCCTTCGGCACCTCCCTTCCACCCCGTTTTTGGTGTACTTAAGGTTTGGGGGGCAGGTTTTGAGGGGTGGGGTTTGGGCAAACAGATAAAAATCCGAGATAACCACCGACGTGAGACCGACACGCGATGGGATTAACGCGATCGTCTCGCACAAGTCCGTCCCCTGTTGATCTTTATTTATCGTTGGAATTATATTATTGTTATTATTTGTCGTTTAAGTATCTTACTTATACTGCGTTAACAATGACCGTCGACAGTAAAAAAAAACATTGCCGAAGTAATTGTTTATTATAATTTTTTTTTTCCCGTAAGAAACGATTAAACGAAAAAAAAAAAAATACTCAACCTCAAGTGTCAACCCATCCGTAATTTTTATACAATATACGTTTTAAGGAAGCATACTTAAAAAAAAAAAAGAAAAATTGCCTGAACCCTCGATAATTTCTTAGCCGCTAAACATGATTTTTTCATGTGGCAGTTTTATAGAATTTGAAAATTAAAAAATTCACTCCTTTCCCTTCGAAATCCAGGAAAACACCCAAAAATCTGTACATTATAGTATATTTCAACTCAACATTATGTAGCGCCATAACTTTTTTTTTTAAATTACTCCTAAATTGGTATAAAATATTCTTTATACAATGTTAGCAACATACTCGATTTTAAAAAAAAATTTTCAACATTTATTAAGTATACAGGCTCTATCTTTTGTACAAATACAAAATACATAATATGTTTATACTTCTAACAGGTAGAAACCTACTTTGTTCTTAAAAATACTTCGGTTTAAGTTTTCAAAAAACCATTAGAATTTTTCATAACTTCTACATGGTATCGATCGTGGATCAAGTTTAAAACTATTTTTAGTTAATTGATAATCTCTAAAAAATATATAGTAATTTTTAAAATATTTTAATAATTTTTACAATAATATTGAGAACGAAAATTAAAAATATGCTTCGAACTAGGTAGTATTGCTATATCCGTTAATGAAATATTATATCACTATCATTTTAAATGGAAAATAATGTATTAAAAAGGTTTTGGAAAACTATATTTGAAGTTATTGAAGTTTCAAGTTAAGAGCAGGAGGAAAGGGGAATGTAGTATAATTTTTTTTTTCCCGTAAGAAACGATTAAACGAAAAAAAAAAAATACTCAACCTCAAGTGTCAACCCATCCGTAATTTTTATACAATATACGTTTTAAGGAAGCATACTTAAAAAAAAAAAGAAAAATTGCCTGAACCCTCGATAATTTCTTAGCCGCTAAACATGATTTTTTCATGTGGCAGTTTTATAGAATTTGAAAATTAAAAAATTCACTCCTTTCCCTTCGAAATCCAGGAAAACACCCAAAAATCTGTACATTATAGTATATTTCAACTCAACATTATGTAGCGCCATAACTTTTTTTTTTAAATTACTCCTAAATTGGTATAAAATATTCTTTATACAATGTTAGCAACATACTCGATTTTAAAAAAAAATTTTCAACATTTATTAAGTATACAGGCTCTATCTTTTGTACAAATACAAAATACATAATATGTTTATACTTCTAACAGGTAGAAACCTACTTTGTTCTTAAAAATACTTCGGTTTAAGTTTTCAAAAAACCATTAGAATTTTTCATAACTTCTACATGGTATCGATCGTGGATCAAGTTTAAAACTATTTTTAGTTAATTGATAATCTCTAAAAAATATATAGTAATTTTTAAAATATTTTAATAATTTTTACAATAATATTGAGAACGAAAATTAAAAATATGCTTCGAACTAGGTAGTATTGCTATATCCGTTAATGAAATATTATATCACTATCATTTTAAATGGAAAATAATGTATTAAAAAGGTTTTGGAAAACTATATTTGAAGTTATTGAAGTTTCAAGTTAAGAGCAGGAGGAAAGGGGAATGTAGTATAAT
>NW_026096569.1:0-6895 GCF_023614345.1 Adelges cooleyi
CTTGTTTTCCACCTAGACCCAGTTTCCACTGAAAAAAACACAAGTATATTTTTATATTAAGGTGATTATTATTTATACAAAATTATACTTAGTGTACGCTTTGGAAAAATTGGTATGTTTTTTTTAGTAAATAAAGAAAATAACTTACATCTTTTATCTACCCCAGACCCAGATCCAGACTTAGACCCAGATCCCGCTGAAAAACAAAAGGATGTTGTTAGATTTATACGAAATTCCAAAAATTAGATTATTTAAGTACCTGAGAACTTTGTTAGAATTGCTACGAGCAACAATACAACGTACAAAAAACGCATTTTCACAATATATGAAAAATGACTAACGTTTGCCTTTGGAAGTAACTGGAATACAATTATGTACCTACTATTTTTTTCTTCTTATATTAGCTGTGTAGTGTTTTGCAAATACTTAAAACTACACATGTTTTGTAAGTTGTTTTTTGTTTGTACAAATTGCTCAGAAAATATTCATCAACATTTGAATACATAATCGAACTAGTTGTGGGTCATTCGAAACACGGATTTACAAAAACATATAGTTGGAGTTTTGAAAAAATAACATACTAAGAAACAGGTGTCGAAATAGAATCAGGATACAAAAACAATACTGAAAAATAAAGAACTATATTGTTCAATTATTTTTTGAATAATTCTTAGTAAGCTGTAAAATTTTAGTTGAAAAATATTTTAACCGTTCTTTTTCAATTTTTATACGCAGTAAAGGTTTAGCTTCAATTGAGAATTTTAAACGACAAACCACATAAGTTTATTATATTATACGAGATGACCTAAATATTGATTTAAAAAACATGATTTTACTCATATGCACAACAGTTGGACGATAATGTTTACAGATCGAACCATGTTTTTATAATAGGGTCACAGCAGGTGTTCTTTTAATATTTATTTTCAGACTTTAGTGCTTTACCACACTTTTAATGAATCGTTTTTATGATTTTTATTTAAAAAAAAGTCTGTACACCTGTGACCTCTCCATCTCTTCTATGCTTGGATACCATTATGCCCCCACCCTACTGTACTATTCCTTTGGATGAAATCCCTTTAACTTTAGGACGAAAATATTAACTATTGATTCGTATCGAAAGTGATTTTATCACTTTCAAATGTAATAATTCTTTTAAATCTGTGACCTCCCTGTCACTACCCTGCCCCGATCTCATTGTACTGTATTTTTTTGATTTTTTATTTCAAAAATTATCTTGACTGGACACTATGTAAAATCAATTTATTCGTATTTAGAAGCTTATAATGCTAAATCAATGAAAATTGATTTTATAGAATGTTTGTTAAAAAAATTATCATTGTCTTAAAAAAGGAAAATATGTACTCTCTTTACATTTAACATAAAATAATATTTTCATTTAATTATTCTTAATTAAAAATATTTTTTCCGTATTATTTTTTTTTTCGTTTCTATTATAATCTTGATGGGAATTATTAAAACACATTTGGTTTTTTTTTCATATTAGATTAACTGAAAAATGTGTGCTGCAAATTTATAAAAGATAAAATCTATAATAGATTTTTTGGTATAAAACAATAATACCATATGTTTTAGAAATGCTATATGGAAAACATGATTTTACTCATTTACACAACAGTTGGTCGGTAATGTTTACAGGTCGAACCATAACATGTGGTTTTTAATATCGTACAATAGTTTTATATTCCATTAACTAAAAAATGTGTGCTACAAATTTATAAAAGATAAAATCTATTATAATGCATAAAATGTTAACGGAATCAAGATTTGATTAATCTCACATAATATAATACATTTTTGTGGTTTCTCCTTTAATATTCTTAATTGAAAATCTATACTCTTACTCCGTTAAAAATTTGAATAAAAGGTTGAAATATTTTTCAACTAATATTTTACGGTTTACTGAGATTTATTAAAAAAATAATAGATTAATATAGTTCTTTATTTATCAGTATTGTTTATGTAGAATGTTTCTTTTTAGACATTTGTTTCTTAGTATGTTTTTTTTAAACTTAAACTAGTATCAAATATATTTATTTTTTAAATCCTAGTTTCGAAAGACCCGCCGGTTATGCATTTAAATTTTAAGCCCCAAACAAACAAAATTAGTTAAAGTTTTGAATGAAATGGGTGAAACAACAAAATGTTTTAATAAAAAAGGGCTTTTTTAGTGCACAACCGACAATAAATGATGATCATTTATGGAATTTTACCTAATAACCTTGATAAAACAAAATATATAATATTATGATAATAAGTTTTCAATATTTAATTTTTAATACTGAAAAAGAATAAAAATAAAATAATAGAAATTTAATCATAATATTTATAGGACAATGCGTCCCATGGCATTTTAATTAATTTTTAGAAATGTTTTTTCAGCAAAAAACAGGTCACACGTGTAAATTTTTAAGTATTATTTTTGTTTTTTTGTTACCTTTTGGTTCAGAGTGAATCAGGTTTAAAAATTTCAAAAATATTATTAATTTACAATAAAATAATTTTTTTACGACGGTTACTGTCAAAGTTCCATATGTTCCTTAGCGGTAATTTTTTCACAAATGTTCAGTATTTTTATAATATAATATATTATCAGTAACACTGGCGTATGTTAAACTAAGAAAATCTTCATTTTTCACATGCATGTTAAAAATGTAATCCAGATTATAAGTTTAGAGTATTTATTTTTCAGTAAAACTAATTAAATTTTAATTATTATATCTTACACAGTTATAGAATATAAATAAAGTACATTAAAATGTATGTAAATTACATTTTTAAATTTGGTAAAGTTCATAAAATATTATTTGTTTTGGTACCTTTAACTTATGACGATATTTTGATCGACAATTAATTAAGGTCATTAGTTACTTAACATTAAGTATTGAATTATAATGTAGCATTCGACGATTGTAATAAGATCGATATCAAAAATTTAGGTTTAACACTATTCGTTTAACATAATATTTCGATTTATGACAGATAAATTAGGCAAAAAAAAAAAACTGAGGGCACACTTTTATTGCATTAGTACCATTGCACGATTTTTCCAAATCTAATCGAATCATTCGTTTGTAAAATAATTCGTATGCGGAAAAGGTAGAGGAGGACAAATTATAATTTAGATAATTATCGATTCAAAGGTCGAGCTCAAAAACGTTACACGCTTTGACATTTTAAGCTGAAGAGGACGTTATTTGATATATAAGTGATTTAGATATAGGCGGTTTTTTGAAAAAATCTAAATTTAACGGTTAATCTGTGGTGTGTGTAATTATTATTTCAGTAATTAGGCCTTTTTTTTTGATACTTGATTTATTTTTATGACCATCGCAGTACCCTTGACCGCGATTCAAAGAACAAATGTATATTATTCACTATATTGGCTAAATAATAATCGTGGACAATTTGTTTTACATAATAAATATAATGAGAGCTTAATCTAGGTTCTATCGTCGGCTTTTTTTTTATATTAGCAACACAATTGTCATAATTTATATTTTAACTAAGACATTTTTTTTACTTTTCTAAACGCTTGTAATTATAATAGAATTTATGTTTTCAAAAAAACCCGACGAATGAATCTAGTTAAAGGGTTTTTCTTTTTACCGATATCAAAAAATGTTTGTCTATGATCATTTCACTTTGAACTACACTCTTTTCCATAAACACAACTTTACGATTATTTTCAAAGGGTATGACGTCCTCTTAAGCATCGAAAATGGTTTATTTACGGTAACTAATAATTTTCATTTTGCAATATGGTTTGGTTAGAATATGTTAATTAAAAAAAAAAAAAATACTCATTCATCAAATACTTATTCATGGTTGAATGATTTATTAATTATTTGCAAGGGCACAGAATGTTTTGAATTTAATTAATTACTATAATACTTTATATAATTTTTATTTAATAAATAGTGACATTGTCTGAACTTTCGGCGATTGCACGGCTGGTGTTGCTAACGCCCTTTTTTTCTTAAAAATCTGTAATATTTAAATTTTTTTTATATAAATATATATATATTTAGGTTCCTTCTGTTTTACTTACATAAAAACAGTTTATACATAACATTCTAAAGTACAGTGTAAATTTGTAGTTATGAACTATAATTAATAATCATTAAAAGTAACTTAAAATTAAATAGTAAACAACGTCAAAAGTATAATTTAACTCTAAGTCTAAAAACATATTCTCACCTTGCAGAGAATCTACTTGTTTTGCCTGTTCGGATATTTCTTTAACGCAACCCCTATAAAATGTTTATATTTCAATGGTTAATATCTATACAAAATTCCAAAAATTATTGTTTGTTAAAATCTCATCGTTTTATTACTATCTAACAACTCAAAACTGGTAATCATTTCTCGACACACTGTATACTGAAGAATTATGCATTAATTGTACATATTAGAAATACTGTAAACATTCATTTTATAAGACAACAATTAAAGGACAATGCAATTAAAATTGCTGATTTCTGGGAGAAGAAGGGAATTAAAAACTCTACCACTGACCGACACGAGAAGAAGAAGAAGCTGTAAACATATTTTTGGGGTTTTATAAAGGAGTATCTTATCAACAGTTTGTTCAAAAATAATGTACTTTCAAATTACTTAGTGTACGCTTTAGAAAGACTATTATGCTTTTTTTAAACAAAGAAAACAACTTACGACTTTTATCTTTCCCAGACCCAGACCCAGATCCCGCTGAAAATAAATACAATAGAAATATTATAAACATAACAGGTTTAAAAAATGTGTAATTGATAATTCATTCAAAATAATATTCTTTAAAAAAAATATGAAGAGGACTGTTATATATTGGATTCAAATTCAAAGTTAGTTTTTTATGATTTGTTTTTTTGGTAATACAATGGAAATACTCACGTAACTCACGTGCTGGTGGTGGATCTTGTAGTTGAGACAAAGCTGTAAAAAAAGGGTAGTGGTGAGTATTGAAATTAAATTTTGCTGGTTAATATTTATGAAAAACTTAAAAAAAATATTGTTATTTATATCTACCCGAGTGCTTCAACATTGCTACAAGCACCATAACAATTTACAAAAAATTCATTTTGGTATATATTATTGTTTCCGAATGGAAGAAACTAAGAGAAATACTAATTACAAAGTCAGGAATTTGACTCCAACAATTATATATTTGCTGTTGTTTTGAATATCTTTTATACTATAATCGGATATTTTTGGTTAAAATATATGTAATTGATAATTCGTTCAAAAAAAGCATACTATAAAATTATTCAAGTGTATACTTTAAAAAGATTTGTATGCTGTTTTTAGTAAACAAAGAAAATAACTTACGTCTTGAATTTGTCCAAGACTCAGCTCCCGCTGAAAAACGAAATGATTTGGTCATACTTAATTTGTTCATATTTATACAAAATACCAGAAATGTACAAATTACTCGGTGTAAGCTTTGGAAAGATTTGTTTGCATACTTTTGGTGTTAAACAACGAAAATAACTCACATGATTCCGTTTTAGCCGCTGGAAAAAATATGGGTAGTATTGAGTAATAAAATTATAAACCCTCACCCCTATATCTTACCCCCTATCTCCTATATCCTTTAACATAAAATGGGGATGTAACATCCCCGTACCCATTACCACTCCCGTCCACCCTCAAAATGCATTTTGATAATTATTATTGTTAGGAATATGACTCTAACAATTATATATTTGCGGTTTGAAAACACAATAACATTTTCGTAGCCTTGACATAATTATCGAACATTTAAAAAAAATAACAGTTTCTTTTTACAATTTTTAAGTTTTAGATATTTAAGATTTTGAGGTCTTAAATATGCAAATAAAGACAATCATTATAATGATTAAATCGTTCACACACTAATGTATACTCAAGGACCGAGGTATTAATATTTTTCATATTATAAAGACTACAATCGGTTATTTATGGTTAAAAAATGTGTAATTGATAATCCGTTCAAAAGTAATACTCTATAAAATTATTTGAGTGTATGCTTTGAATGCTAATGATTTTTTTAATAAAACAGAAAAAAATAACTTACATGTTCCATCTTCCCAAATCACAGTTCCCACTGAAAAACAAAAGGAATTAGTTATACTTGGTGGTTTATATTTATACAAAATTCCAGAAATATACTAATTACTCAGTGTATGCTTTGGAATGATTTGTATGCTTAGTTGTGGTGGTAAATAATGAAAATAACTCACATGGTTTCATTTCGACATCTGGAAAAAAATTAAATTTATTTAAGCATTTATAATTAAATTATAAATGCTTATATTTCGGTGGTTAATATTTATACAAGATTGACTCTAACAATTATATATTTGCGTTTTGAAAATCTTTTAAAACACAATTACATTTTCGTAGCCTTGACATAATCATTGGACAATTGAAACAACATTTTGTTGATATGAAACAAAGTGTCAACATTTTGAAGACAGTAACATTCGTTGAATAAACAAAAGTGATTTTAAATATGCAGCTAAAATAAAAGGATTAAAATGACTATTTATCAATTGATTACGTTCACCAGACTATTGTATACTCAAATATGAGGCATTCGTTTTTATATTATAAATATTAAAAACATTTATTTAAGTTTTTAGAAATGTTGTGTAATTGGTAAGTTGAAGTGTGTACGTTAGAAAGATTTGTATGCTTTGTTAAGTAAAACAAAGAAAATAACTCACCATGTTTTTTACTCGAAGACTTCTTTACTGCAACATGTATAAATGTTTATGTTTCGGTGGTTAATATTTAAACTAAAATTGAAAAATTATTGTTATTTAAACTCTTATAGTTTTATTAGTATTTAACTACTCAAAACTGGTTATCAAATTCTGGACACACTATATACTAA
>NW_026096570.1:0-5633 GCF_023614345.1 Adelges cooleyi
GAAAGCTGTAAGCTCCCTAGATGCTTTTGCTAAAATGTATGTATTTGATAAAACTCAGAGGCTAAATCTAAAACAGTGAACAGCTGACATTCTCCTAATTGGTCTAAGATTTCAGTTATATTAGGTAAAGGGTGGAATTCATCCATGGTTGCTTCATTTAATTTACGAAAATCTACTACAATTCTAAACTTAGGTATATTGCTAGTATCTAATTTCTTTTTAACTAAAAGTAACGGTGCGTTCCAAGGTGACTTTGATGGTTCAATTATGTCATCTTGTTCCATTTGTTTAATTTGAGAATCTATTTCAGCTTGTTGAGCTTAAACAAGGCGGTATGGCCTGCAGTAAATCGAATTTTGATTCGGTTTTAAGTTAATTTCGTGTTCTGATGCGTCAGTAAAAGTTAATTTATCTCCTTTTAAATGAAATACTCCCGAAAATTGTTTACAAATGGCTAATATTGATTCTCGTTCCTCATTATTCATATGTTCTGTTCTAATGAGCTGATTAATTTTTTCTAATCTATTATCATTATCGTTAATTACATTTATTTTATGAGTAATAAATTCATTTTCGGTGTTATATAATATTGTGCCAATATCAGAGTTGTTTATCTCCTTTTGACCTCTGATATATTTGACATGCTAACTAAAACCTTACCGTTTCGTACAGTGCCAATTACGTTACCGCAATACACATCTTGTGTGACCTCCTGTTTATTTATAATAATAGTTTTATTTTCTACGTTTGAATCTGCAATCGGTAAACAAATTATTGTTTCCAACCTTGGTTCTAATACAATACATTTATTACCTACAACGCTATTTTCTGGACTAATTATTATTTTGTTGTTAGAGAAATCTATAATCGCTTTATTTTGTAACAAAAATGATTGACCTAATATTCCATCTTGTGGAACAGGAAACTGCTTATCTACTACATGAAAATCAGTATCAATTTTATTATTATTTATCATTATTGGAATATTTATTAGACCACTTGTTTTAGTAACTTGTTCATTAATTCCCTTTAAATTAATTCTAATATTTTCATCTACTAATATTTCACCAGATAAAGAAGTTATTTTTACAATATTAACTTCACTACCTGTGTTAACAAGTAATTCAAAATTATTTGTTTTACTAGCAGACGACGCGCAATTTATGTGGGTTTTATTTATTGCTGATGAGACGACTGTAAAACATCGTCGTTCTCCGCGGAAATTTGGTTTATTGAACGCACCCCGCGAGTCGCGTTCGTTTGCCCGTTTCCCGAAGAATTACCATTAATACGTTGATTATTATTTTGACCATTTCTATTATCTAAATTACGTTTTTTATAACAATCAGAAATAGAATGACCAATTTTATGACAAAAATCGCAGGTTAAGTTACTTGAATTATTTGAGTTTGGTTTAGAAAAATTACTTAGGTTAGGTGGTCTTGAATTTTGATTAAAAGACTGTCTTTTGTTAAAATTATTGCTATTAGAATTATGACTGTTTCTACATTGATTAGCGTAATGATTTCCTTGACAGATATAACAAGTTATTTTTTTACTTTTATTAGCCGAATTAGTATTGTAGCCATAATTATTTTTATTATTATTGTTTCCCGAAAAATTATTATTTCGATAATTACTGTTGAAATTTCTATTTTGACCATTGGTAAAATTTGACCTATTTTTATTAAAATTATTGTTAAACCCGTTATTAGAATTGTTATTAGTATGTCTAATATCTTTTTCTGATCTAAAATCGACTTCTTCGTTATGAGCGATTTCTTTAGCTTGTTCGAGATTTTTCGGATTTCTAGCTTTAACTAAATTTCTAATAGGTTTAATTAATCCTTTAATATAAGTATCTAACGTCTGCCTAACTGTGTTTGCTACTACGCCTTTTATTTCTTCTTGTGAACATTCTCGCGTATATATATCTAATAATTTATAATGTAAAGTTTCAACCCGGGCCGTATAAGAGATTACGCTTTCGGTAAAACCTTGTTGGATCGCGTATAACTCGGTTTGTAACGCTGCCGCGGACTTTTCTGACTGAAAAACTTCGCGCAAATAAGTTTTTATGTCACTCCATTTTACAATTTCCCTAAATTTTATAACTTCTAATGCTTTACCGCTAAGTTTTGTTATAATATATTTAACTAATATAGGTACGCATTTTTTTCTACCGAATAAACTGCTAAGTCACATGCACTTATAAAAGAATAAACGTCATCTGCGTTTGAACATCTAGGTATTAATTTAACTGCTTCATCAAATTTTAAAATTACGCCTGTATTCATATTACTTGTATTATTTAAGTTAATAGCGGCTTCATTGGCTACACTATCGTCATTAAAAGTTGCCATATTAGATAATTTTTTTGTTCTAATTTTTCGTTCAAAATTTAAATCATAAAAGACTACTTCTTTCTTACTCCTAGTACTTCTAGAGGGTATTAATTCCTTTAATATATTTAATTTTTCAAAAGTTTGCACAACTATATCTTTAGTTTTATTAACAGACTCGTTTAATGATTTATCAATGTCTAATGTTTTATCTAAAATATTTTCTTCAATATTAATAATTTCTACACTTTTACCAGTGCTATCACTATCATCAGGGTTTGAATCTTTACTATGGGGAGACGAACTACGACTATTAATACTCATAAGCTTTAAAAATACTCAATAATTACCCATAAAAAGTACCCAAAAAAAATTTACTCAATAACAGAGTTATTCAACAATAAAAATTCCCAAAATATACTTCAATATATATAACTCATTAAAAATATAGTGTAAGGTTTACTAAAATATTTTTTCCCAATATTAATTCTCAATAATAATTTAATTAACTTTTTATAATTCCATAAAATAAAATGTAAAATTTACTCAAATATAATTCTCTTTTTTTTTTTTATATACCCATAAAACTTCTAACGTTTTCAAAAAATAAAGTGTTCGGTCACTTAAAATATAATACTTTTAAATACTCAATAATAACTCAATAAAACTTCTATAGTTTTCAAAAATAAAGTGTAAAATTCACTTAAATATAACCTTTTTCTTAAATAGTTACTCAATACTATTAAACGGGCCGGGGGCGGACAATAATAGGCCACTTACCCGGTTACCAAATGCTTTACACTTACCGATCAGTGCTGTGTGGGTAGTGGGGTAAATAGTCTCACTGGAAGTTTGAGGGATCGCCTACGCAAGACCAGTGAGCTATGTGGTGCAAAAGTGTGTTTAGTGTGTATAGTGTGGATGTGTAGGAAACTTAAAACTATAACTAAAAACTAAATAAATAAAAACT
The DNA here is from genome assembly GCF_023614345.1 of Adelges cooleyi. Lineage (NCBI taxonomy): Eukaryota > Metazoa > Arthropoda > Insecta > Hemiptera > Adelgidae > Adelges > Adelges cooleyi. Next base: position 3,313 of record NW_026096570.1, read on the forward strand.
CAAACTCGATGATAATAATAATAATAATAATATTCAATAAAATGCTATAATAAATGGTAATAAATAAATAATTAGCCCTTTTGGCTCAAGATACAATTGTGAATAAAATTTACAAACATAAATAAATAATTAGCCCTTTTGGCTCAAGATACAATTGTGAATAAAATTCACAAACACAAATAAATAATTAGTATAAAAAAAAGGATTGGTAAACTAAAAGGAATTAATTGCCCTTTTGGCACAATAATAAATTAATCTGGTCTGTGAATAATAATTCACAAACACAAATAAATAATTAATATAGTAATGACTAGATTAAAAGGTAAAGTTAAGTGAGTGCTTAAAGCTTATGACGTTAGAAGTATTTTGATAACTAAGGTGGTTATTAGAACAACAAAAATTATTCACAAATACAAATATTGATTATTGACTAGATTGAACCCTTATGGCTAACTAGCAATATAGATGGTACGATTAACCTTATGTCTATCGCCCTAACTCGTATTTAGTAAATGAGATCAAAATATGTTCTAATAATTCACAGTAGTTAACTAAAATACAAATAAAACAAACTCAATAAAATATGGTATAAATAAAAAGTACTCACAAACCGAAGAACTGCAAACCGCTGGCCAGGGCTGCTACCTAAACCTAAATAATACTAGACACAAAGTAAAGTGAACAACAAAACAAAAATATTAAAATAGTTTTTTGTCCTTATGACAACTCAATAATGCCCTTATGGCTTAAAAATACAATAATAAACAATTTTTTGTCCTTATGACAACTCAATAATGCCCTTATGGCTTAAAAATACAATAATAAACAATCTTTTGTCCTTAAGACAATAATAATAAAAAATCACAGTGCCCTTATGGCTTAAAAATACTATAATAACACTTAAAACTAAAAAACACTGAAGAAAAACACACAAAAAAGTCTAGATTAATTATATACTTTAAAATCACAAGAATGCAACAAGTGCACTACTAACACTGATAATACGGGCGTGGCACATTTGTTTACATAGTATAACCCGGTGCGTATATGTGTGTGTGTGTGTGTGTGTGAACAGCTGACCGGTAGTATTGCCAGTATAGATCGTGCGGAGTAGGGCGGAGTGGTGTGGACGGCCGCGACAACCAAGATAAGAGGGCATCTGTATCATTGGCGATAACCGGCATAGAATTGCGCTCCATTACCTGTTATAGCCTCAACAACTATCATAAACCAAAAAAACTTTTACAATAAAAAAAATGTGTGTACTCACAGAAACGCCAAACTGCGTGAAACGGCCTTTTATGATTGATTCCAAATGAACGGGGATGGTCCTTGTGTGGAGTCACGAAGTTGGGTCTGCAGGTCCCTTCTTCGAAATGTGCCTTGGTGTCCGTGTACCTCCAAACGGATCCGGAATACCGACTGCGCCGCTGTGATGCTTGGTGATATAAATATCAAAAAGTATCGAGTTGTTCAAGTTGAAACCAATTCAGGAAGATGGATTTGTAAATAATTTAAGACTTTTTAAAATTATAAGTTTAAATTTATTGTACATTAAAATATGAGTAGACAAACTGCTACATAGATGTATTTAACTTGAGTGTAATAATTCGTCTGGAATAGCCTTAGATCCTACTCCTATTTATATGGTTATGCTAATCTGTGTAATGTGTTGTTGTGTTGACTTGATGGGCGGACGCTACAGCGGACGCACATCGTATGATTATTTTAATTGGTATTATTTTGGCAATAACATGTTTTTCCCAAATAGCTTATCAGAGCGGAACGGACTCTAAGTAGTTTTGATATATATATATTTGCAATATAATTTAATCACTACGCCAGATAATCATGCAGGTGCGCTCTGTAATGACCATTAGTCATCTTTCGTATAAGTATGCCAATGCATGACTCAGAGTGCTATTATAATATGAGTAATATTATGCTTAGTGGAGTTGTGTGTTCCGTGTAAATGGTGTGTAGTGGTTAACTGAAGGTTAGGTTCATAACAGAAGCTTCCTAGATTTTGATAACAAAGACTTCTTTTTCTTATTTTTAAGAAATTTTTTTCCAACTTCTCCTATTGTGTAGTATAATGAATTTTGTTATTAATCTAGCTAAATTTACATATAAATAATTTAAAAAAAAAAAAATCTCATTATTATTATTATTAGTGTAACATACGTCGTAAGTTTATCTGTCATGATGGTTTGAGGTTCAATATATGTACTTTCGTCGCTGTAAGTCTGTGAGTCTATGTTACCACTTAAAAATATAAAACCAGATCAAATTATAATTTTTAATTTTGCTAGAATTCGCAG
>NW_026096571.1:0-4279 GCF_023614345.1 Adelges cooleyi
GTCTAAGATCGTATATTAATTTAAAAATGTTTTACACACATTTTTTTTCAGGGTGTAAAAAAACAAAATATTTCCACATCGCAGGAAAACGATAACAAAATGAAAAAACAATAAGTATCAGGTTTAGGTGGTCAAGTACACTTTTTAGCGATGAGAAGGCACTAACAGTACACCATATTAACTCAAATGTATAATTATTAGACACTATCTGCTTTTTATGTCAGAATACTAATAAAATAAACTATGTATTACAATAATGTAAAGTTGCGTATAAGTACATTTTGCGTAAAGGGTTTCTTAAAAAAATATTTTTGTTGTACTTAAATTTTCTTGTTGTGTTTAGGTAAGGTGTTTTATAATAACTAATATTTAACAAAATTGCTATTTAAGTATTGAATTTTATTATATTATTATACATTAATCATTATTATGATAGACATATACATCTTTTTTGTTCATAGTTTAGTTTTTCTCAAGTTAAATTATGTTCTTCTAACCTGTCTCTTTCTCTCTTTTATAATTTTAAACCTTTAATTTTCATCAAGTTTTTACTCGCTTTATCACACAGTGGAATTTTTATACTGTTTTCAAAATTATTAAAATTAGTTCCATATTTTGATTCCACTTTTTTGAAAGTTGTTTTGGGCAGCAACACAAATAGACATCCTTTTTTTAAAAACAATTTTTTTCAAAACAATTTAAATAACAAAAAAAAGTTCTTCGAAAAATTTAAAAAATTTTAAAAAAGGATATGTCTTGTTGTTATCCCAGGTCTTCAATTAAAATTCGAAGCAAATATTTCGATAGAAAATTTAAACCAGTAAAGTCCGATGTTAAAAGACTTAAGAGCGGAAAGTTAGACTAAAGATAAATCTTCTATGTATCTTGTAAAAAAAAATCGGTACAAAACATTTTTTTTATAAATGAAAAATCATAAAATTTGGATTTTGCAAGCTGTTTTGGGTTTAGGAACTTAAAATATTGTATAAAGACTACATATAATTTAGACAATTATTTTCAGATAAGTTTTATTTATAATATTTAAAAAAAGTCGGAAATCGTATATTAATTTAAAACAAATTTACGTACATTTTTTAGAATGTATAAAAATAGAATATTTCCCGCTCGCAGGAAAACGATACCAAAATAAAACACAATATGTATCAAGTTTAGGTGGTCAAGTACACTTTTTTTTAAAGTGAAGATACAAACAGTACACCGTATAAACTCAAATGTAAAATTATTAGACACTATCTGCTTTTTATGTCGAAAAACTGACAAAATAAAATATGTAATTACAGACACTTACATCTTTTTTATTTATAGCTCTAGTTTTTTTCAAGGGAAATGAAGTTCTTCTAACCTGTCACCCTCTCTCTTTTATAGTATCAAACCTTTATTTTCTCCAAGTTTTTCTGAATTTATCACACAGTGGAAATTGTATACTATTTTAAACATTATTTAACATAAACATTAATTACAGAATGTAAAAAAACAGAATATTTCTAAATCACAGAAAACGATAATAAATAGCAATAAAATAAATATCAATTTCCAGTAGTGAAGTACACTTTTTAGCGAAGAAAAAATATAAATGAGGGCAGAACATCGTAGTAATTTTAATAAATTAATATTTGACTGCCTGGTTTTTTCCCTGTCGGAGCACTCGCTGTAATGCAATATACTGTATTTGGTTTGGACTTACTGTTTTAAATTTTCTATCCAAATATTTGCATCGAATTTTAATTATAGGTAACCTCTACGTGTCCTTAAGATAATTTATGAGTTTAAGAAAATTATTGGCTGTTATAAGTAATAATTAATTAAGTTCTGTTAGAGGTATTACCATTTAATGATGCTCTTCAAGTTGAATGCTTTAATACTTGTTAAATACTTCATTAACTTCAAAAATATTTATCCGAAAATGGTTATCGACCACTGAAAATTCTGAGTACATTATTCCCTATATAAAAAAAGTTAATAAAATGTATGCGTTACCATTGAAGTTTCAAAAGTTGCCATCAGAAAAACTAAGTTGGGAAAGTGATCACATTGTATAAAAACATTATGGTAAAAAATAATGTAATTATTAACTAAACCCAGTGATTGAGTGGTTCACGATAAGTTCACCCTGTGTAATATAAAAAAAATAGTGTTGTATATTTATATAGTACTCACTACTCATATAATATAACATTTTATGTGGTCTTTATACAACACTTTAAGTTCCTTAACCCAAAACAGCTTTCAAAATCTAAATTTTATGATTTTTCATGTTTTTTATTCATAAAAAAAAAAGTTGAGTATAGATTTTTTTTTACAAGTTATTGATACACAGAAGATTTATCTTCAGTCTATATTTCCGCTCTCAAGTCTTAAAATTGCCGGGGAGCAGGGAATGGAACAAAATTTGGACAACTATGTTCCCACGTGTTATTTACTTCAATTTAAAAATAGGTAAAAATTAATAAAGCAACGATAAAAATTATGAGCAATTAACTAACAAAGGTTTTAAAATTCTATTTAAACGATTCTAAATTATTATTTTTTTTTTTTATCAGGTTTGTTGGCCAATATATGTTTTATGTCACAACGGCGATATTAGAATATCAATATTGTGAAAAAAATGTTCCAAATCGTATAAATATAATAATCTATTTATTTTAAAGTTTTGTTAAGTAAAATAATATTATAAAGATTGCGAACATCTTGGCAAATTCGGCGACTGTACCACACTACTAAGTTTTCCAAAAGAATTGTTTGGAAATAAAAATGGCAAAGATGACTAAATAATAAATGTATGTATTATGTAATTTATTATTTTTGTAAAACGTATTATATAACCGGGCACCGATTTTTTTTTTTTTAATTTAGGTGTATTAAATAAAATTTGTCGCACTTGTGCTTCTTAACCAGAGCGAGACCGGAAACACAGGCAGCTAGTTTTAAAAAAGAACAATAATAATAAGATCCCACATTTTAATAATTTGACGGTAAGTGGATGTTTGTTTTTTTATAATAAAGTCTTGACAACTGGTTCATTAGCTAAACTATAGTTATTTTTTAAGTGTATTAGTCTGAAGGTACTTTAGTAGAATTTCAGAAAACCTTGAATTTTTATCAAGTTTTACTAGCTTTATCACACAGTGGAATTTTTATACTGTTTTCAAAATTATTAAAATTAGTTCCACATTTTGATTCCACTTTTTTGAAAGTTGTTTTGGGACTTGAAACTTAGTAAATTTCACACACAGTTATCTCGAACATTAACCATGTTCGAGAACCATCTAAAATAATTGAAAAAAAAAAAACTCTTCCATGCATATTTATAAATGGTAGAAATGTTAAATACCAATGAAGATCATAGTAAATTTAATAATACTGTTAAAATTGTGATTTCAGTATTAGATCTGATATATTACTATACTTTTGGGTTCATCGTCTGTCTGTAATAACAAACAAATAAACGACATAAAAAAATGTATGTCTGTTACCTGTTGACTATATTAATTTATTAACTCGTAGCAAGTTATACATTAAATAAGTTCAATGTGAAAATGTTCACACATATTTGGTTTTTAATTAATAAAAACAAAATGTTAACTATAAATTTTCGAGAAAACTGTGTATGTTATTTACTTATTTCCAAGTCCCAAAATTACTTTCAAAAAAGTGGAATCAAAATGTGGAACTAATTTTAAAACTTTTTAAAATAGTCACCCCTTAAATTTAAGGTACGACTGGGATGACCTTTTTGATTTTAGTGTAAAATCAATACCTTCTGTAATGAATATAGTGTATAACGCGATAGATATCTATCCTAAGGAAACCTAACCTAACCTAACCTTAAAGATTACCTATTTCCTTCAGTTGTACTGACATAGGCGGACTTAGGGGTGGGCTAAAAGGGCATTAGGCCCCCCAATTTGTGATTTAGCCCCCCCAAACCCAATTGGCTTTTTTTATTTCAGTAAAATTCTTATTTAATTTTCTATTACCTAAAAATGTATAAAAACCGTATTTTTTTTCAAATGTGCCTTTTTTATAATATATAATTCAATACTTAGGTTTTTTAGACTAGTTGGATAACGTATGATTGTGGTTAAGGTGTCATTTTACACAAGGCAACTTCTGATGCTTTATATTATTCTGGCGGCGACCGCCAACCGTCTGGCGGCAAGACCTGTTGGGAAGGTGTGGTGAAGGGTTGTTATTGTCATTTTAGACTACTTTTCACAGCTAAATATAAACAAATACAAAATATAAACATTGTATATAT
>NW_026096572.1:0-3331 GCF_023614345.1 Adelges cooleyi
TGGTGTTAATTTTAATAGTCATAATCCGTAGCTAATATCGAGATTTTAGTTTAACTAGTGTAGCTTAATATAAACGCTAAAATTTGTAAGTCATAATCTCTAAGATTCGTCGTGGTTATAAAATAACTTGATTTATCTATTAACGGTACTGTTATGGGGGGTTAGCTGGACACTGATGCCCAGGTGGTCACTAAACATAGCATCAAAATATAATTTTTCAAAACAATAAAAAAATGAATCTATCATTATATATGTTATAGGAAAAATAGAAAATATATTAAATTATAATAAAGACTTAAAAAAAGAATAAATTGCAGTAAGAAAATTAAGTATTCAAAATCTCCCATAGTTTTTAAACAGCATGAGCCAGTAAATAGATATGGTAGGAAATAGTAAAATTTAAGATGTATTATGTTAATTGTTCATCATTTGTATGTCTGTATTATTTATTTCTATCTTGTTTTGTCCCTAATATTTTTTTAATTTTATTGCTTTGTTTTTTATATGTGATAGTTTTTTTTTTTCAATTAGTATGTTTTGTTTTTAGGAATTATTTTTATTAACTAGTTCATTTTTTTTTAAGGGCATGTTATTATATTGTAGTAGGCAACACTGTTATTATACATATATTGTACAGGTCATTACACAGGTTAACTGTTTAATACTAAATAAAATGTAATATTCTTAATAATTAAAAACCACCAGTCCTTTACATCTAATGGAATCTTATAAAATGTCATAATACATACTTTTCATTTAAATACAGATTGCTAATGTCGTTGGATAAGAAGTGAGTGTGATCGATTTGCTCGTAACCGGCCGGATTGGCCGAAGACGATGGATTCTCGGTAGGATCAGACAATGCTAAAAAAAAATTTTTTTTTAATACGTTTGACTTTTATTGAAAAAACCATACAATCTGTAAATTATATTTTACAATGAGTATTTTTTATAAACTGTTTACAATAAACTATACACATGATTAACATGAGGAGGATACCCCACATTAGGCGCACCTCAATGAATATAAAGATAAATTAGTGTCTTAAATCGCGGCACCATCTTCTTTTGAGGCGTCTGGGGGATTTCCAGGGAGGTTTTCAGCTGATAACTGCACAATAAGTTGGTTTGAGCTTGAGCCCAGTTTTGAGTGAAAGCGGTTGTAGTACAACTCGGCGATCTCGTTTACCGATTGAAGATTAAGATCTCGCTTTAGAGTGTCATTTGTAACATACCATGGAACACCGGTGATTAAACGCATATAAATATTTTGGAAAGCCTGAATATTTTTATATTTGAGGATTTCGCTGACCCCCAGATGGCAATCCCATCGGTCCACATATGTCTTAAAAGAGTTTTGTACAGAATGAGCTTGTGTGCCAGTGAAATATTTGATTTGAGCAGAGGTCTAAGAAGGTGAATCCTAGAGTTCAGCTTTTTACGCTTATCCTTGAGACGAGGAGCCCATGTTAAACGTCTATCAAAGATAAGGCCTAAGTATCTAATTTGAGTAGAATGTGGTATAATAGAGCTGTTAAGTGTGACTGGAGGGCAATCATGCGGTTGGAGTGAAAATGTAACATGTGTTGATTTAGACTCATTTATTTTTATTTTCCATTTCTTGCACCACTGAGAAATGATATCCAAGTGAGTTTGGAGGTGTAAACTGGCTGTGGCTGGATCTGCAGAGGTTGCTAGGATGGCAGTGTCGTCTGCATAGGTTCCAAGAACAGTGGTTTCAGAAGTAGGTAGGTCGGATGTATATGTTAAGTATAGAAAAGACGCTAAATCGCTACCCTGAGGAACTCCAGCAGAAATATCGAATTGATTTGAATGTTGGACATTACTTCGAACAACAAAAGACCGGTTTTCAAGGTAGGATCTAAGTACTAGATAGTACGGAGCCGGGCCGTGTCAAAGGCCTGGGCAATGTCAAGAAAAACACCAGAGCAGTATTTCTTAGTTTCTAGGGCTGTTGAAATAACATCGGTGACTCGATGGAGTTGGTGTACAGTTGAATGCTTGGGTTTGAAGCCAAACTGAAATTCAGGAATTGAGTTACAAGAGTTTGCTGTGCACATGATTCTTTTTAGGATAATTTTTTCCAGTATTTTTCCCAATGCCGGTAGAAGGCTGATTGGGCGGTAAGATGAGGGGCAGTCAAGAGGCTTGCTTGGTTTAGGAACTGTAATGATTATAGACATCTTCCATAATTTTGGAAAATAAGATTAGCGAAGAGCTGCATTGAAAATGTAGGTCAATAGATGATTATTTTAAGTGGGAGGTTTTTCACTATTTTGTTGTTAATTAAGTCATGTCCAGGTGATTTGTTGTTATGAAGTTTTTTTTATGATGTTACGTACTTCTGCAGGCGATGTAGGTTTGGCAGGTAGAGACATAGGTAGAGAAGAGTTGATAAAATTTGAGACAGTTTCCAGTTGTTGAATAGAGGGTGAAATAGGATAAGGTTTGAAGACGTTTGAAAGAACTTCAGCTAATAGATCCGCTTTTTCTTTGTCAGTGGTGGCCCAAGAGTTATCTGAGCGTCGGAGGAAGTGAGCAGTGTCTTTTGTTCTAAGAACAGATTTAGTTTTCCTCCAAAGGGAACCATTTTGAAAACTATAGATTATGAAGGTATTGATTATAAGAATTTTGTTTGTGTTTTCTTAGTAGGTGTTTTAATTTGTTTGAAAGAGAGTTATGTCTTTGCTTATCGTCAGCGTATTGGGTTTGCTGCCATCTTGATCTTGCTCTAACGTTTTTCGGCAATAAGAAGCTTTAATTCATTTGGTAGATTAGGAAGGGATTTGGTTGGGAAAGCTTGGTCAGTGGAGTCCATGGCTGCACTGTGTATTTTGTTTGTGAGAAGATTGATCTCACGATCTATGTCCGGTGGGGGAATTAGTTTTATATTTAAAGTACAATTATTTAACAGTTTGTCTCTAAAAACTTTATTCCAATTTGTCCGTCCTGGGGTGAGAGTTGGTCTATTTGGCTTGTTGTGGGGTATAGCATCAATATGTAGAAGAATAGGTATGTGTGGTCCGAGAGCTGGATCGTTTAAGTTAATTACATCTAAGTTAAAACGATTTGGTATATTTGCAATAAAGAAATCAATTGTGTCTGGATGCCGATTTGCGTGAGTAGGCCAGTTATGTCGGGGAACTAGTGCGGGGTGAAATAATTTTAAGCCGTTTAGTTGTTATTTAAACTATAAAGTGAGCGGCCTCTTGTGTTAGTTGAAAGACTTCTCCACATTTGAGTGTTTAGCGTTGAAGTCAGCACCGATCACAAATGATTGATTTAGAGTTTGTATAAGTAATATTTTACT
>NW_026096573.1:0-2264 GCF_023614345.1 Adelges cooleyi
TCGGCAAACTCAAGTATACGCAGTCGGCACATTTAGATTGAACAAAAGTCGGTAAATATTATAACGCCCATAAAATTATAGAAATAATATATTTATCATTTTTATTTCATTAAAGTAGGTAGGTACATATTTTTTATCGTAATTAGGCGACTGAGTAGTGAATAGTCGGCATACGGACGACCATACGAAAATATAATTTTTGTTTTTAGTATAAAAAAAATGCATTTTCGGTTATTCCCGATTTTAGCAGAAGTATTATTTGTCTATAATAACTGTGGTGTATATATCAAACGATGTTCGGCCATGGGACCTATTGGTCTATTGTAAACAAACATTCTATAAATATATATATATATATCCCTCTATAAGTGTATATTTCTATTTTAGTTTTAAAATTCTAAAAGATTCTTCTGTTTTAGACATAACCTATAGTCATAATACTGCTGGCAATGAGTTAGCGGGTTTATTTTTGTTTGTGCCGTGTGTGCGTGTAAAATAATAAGTATTGGTTATAAATGTGAGTACTCGAATATATATATACACACACACATTTTAACCCCCATTTGTCAATATAAGTGATATAAAACGTAAGAGAAAATGTATTAAGCTCGAATATTTAGCATGTGATAGCACATTTATTGATGATTATCACCGTAAATACGAACAATAGGTGCATAATGGTCAGAGAATGAAGGTGAAACACCAAGGAGCTGCTAACAATCCTTTTGAGTCTGCCCGAGTAAATTTTGAACACAAGGTATGAGATGGATACGTATTTAGAATAAATCATAAAGCCAGATTTTTAAGGCCTATGAGAGCTCCTTGGTACTACTTCACCACGTCTTGTTTCTTCTTTATTACTATCGTTGCGGTGGGATATTACCTACTATATAGCGTGCAGTGAGCAGACATGAGCATTATTTTTAAATAGTGTACCTAACTAAAAAATAAAATTGTATTTAGATAATAAATCGTAAAAAAAATACATTTTTGTTTTTATTACAAAGATTTTAACAATAATTTTAAATACATTATTTTTTATAAAATTATTTAATATATTAAGGTATTTGGAACAATAAAATAAAAATACATTTAAAATAATACATTTTTTAATTAAATAAAAACTGCCCAGGTCTGATCGTGGGATCTCGGATTTAGAACAACATTGAAAATAAACACATACCGCATACGTACTATAAATAGGGTATATCTACTACCAATGACCCGAAATTTTGACCTATAGAATTTGTAATTTATATACTGGGTGGTCTATCTGATATAAGTCAATCATTTACTCGGAAAATATGGGTATTTTGAAAATTAATTTTTTGTATAGGTATTTTATTATATTTTTTAATACCTTTAAAACTTAATATTGAAAATTTGTATCTTCTTCCCATATACGTCAAATAAACACGGACTTCGTTTTTCCAAATAGAAACTTATGTTTTAGCTCCATAAATATGTAGACCGAAGAAAATTTTTTTTAAAAAATTTCAGCGTTAAAATTTTTAATTTTCATCAATCCGATCGACTTTGTAAAGATATTACATTTCCTCATATTTCTTAGGTTGTCGAAAAAAAAACAGTAGCTGTCGTTATCTCGGTTCAATTGCGGTTTCAACTGCAATACGTTATAATTATGTTAAATAAATTCAAAGGTTTTTAAAATTATTTCTTTTAAAGTAGGGCTCAAATTGTTTTAGTATTGGTGACTGAGATCTGAAAATTTAGTAATAGATAAATTTGTTAGCTGCCTAAAATATTTTAATGCTCCGAAAAAAATTTTAAAAATCAAAACAATCTAGTCACAATTTATAACAATATCACAATATTATCCTTTTTCTTTTAAAAATAATAAAAAATGACCTCACGATTTTAAACTCCACCAGAGATATTTTCGATATACTTGATTTGGAAGAAATAACAAAGAAATAGTCCGCATTAAAACAACGCCGTATTAAAGTTTAACTTTTGTTGGTTTTTTTACTTGTACTATCTAAATAATAATAATATCTTGTATTAATTATAGTTAAATTCAAAAAAATAATAATAAAAAAATATTAATTACTAAATTACACGTAATTTTTTTTTTAACAATTATTAATTCCCATTAATTTTAGTAAAAAAGTTGTGACTTGTGAAGTAAAATATCATAATATATTTACGAAAGTACCCAAATATTTTACTCAGCAATTACAATTTTAAAGTCGACATCTTCATTTTGACACCCCCCCTCTTGCATATTTCTTAGCGCTGGCCCT
>NW_026096574.1:0-913 GCF_023614345.1 Adelges cooleyi
TAGTTATCATCTCGAGGGGGAAAATACATACGTATGGCAAGCTCTCCAAAATAATGGATATACATTATACAACATTAACAAAGCTTTAAAAAGAGCTGAACAATTACATAAAACAGACAGTCCTATAGTGGAAATTGAAGACGAAAAGAAAGGAGTATTGTTATTGCAATACGTACAAGAGGTGACAGACCGCATCTCTAGAATTATGAATAAATTTAAAATTGTATTTAAACCTAATATAATAGTTGGATCCTTATTCCGAAGCCCAAAAGACAAAATTCTGGAAATATTAACACCAGGGGTATATGAAATTCTATGCACAGACATTGAACAAACTGGAAGAACAAAAGAGGTACGGTTAAAAGGAATATAAAAAGATGTTGATTACAATAGGGAAAAAAAATCTGCAGTAACCGAACACGCAGCAAACAAAGGGCAATCCATCCAGTTTGACAAATATTAGAATACATAGGCCCACACTTGTAAAATTAATATTTAATACAATAATAACAAAAATAATAGGTGCTAAAGAAAGCCAGTACAGTTGACTTAAGACATAGTGGATACGGGGAGGTCTCAGGTCTACGAGAATAATTAAATACAAATTTCGATATATGCGTAATGACAATTATGCTCTTAGTCTGGAAACCTGGAAATTGTCTACGGTCAACGCTAAGATTTCCCCTTTTTTTGGAGTTTTCCCTTAATAGAAAAAATTTTCACTGCAGATTTTTGAGAAAAATGTATGTTATATTTTCATTCTAGATCTACCTCCGGTCTAATTTTCAGACCTAAATCCCTATAACTTTGCTTGAAAAGTGAAAAAAAGAAGAAATATCTATCTCTTTTATTGGATTGGGTTTGTGATATGTTTTTGTTTTGTCAATATTTATCGGTAGTAGGTACTATGTAT
>NW_026096575.1:0-16909 GCF_023614345.1 Adelges cooleyi
ATGTCTTTTACACAAAAATCCAGAAAAATGTTTTAGCTCTATCACAAACATGGTGTACCAGATGTGAGAAACGAACAGACACTAAAATTTATCAGTTGGTAACGTCTATCCGTGTTAGATTAGTTTAGGGCCCAATGATCGGTATCATAATATTGTGTTTATTACATGATATCACAGGCGACTAAATCGTGTAACTGATTATAGTAGAAACTCGATTTATTGGGAAAAAAACCTATCCGTGTACTTATTAAGACACTTAATGATTCTGATACGACAAAACCACTGTCGTTATCTCGTTATTTTATAGCCTGCGTTATATAACCTTACCGAAGTGTAACTATGAGTATATAATGTCCAACTACCTGCAAATAATGAAGAGGACTGTTGTTTTTTGGATTCAGATTAAGTGTTGGTTTTTATGCAGTATACCGCCTCAAAATGTTTTTTTTATTATACAATTTTTTTAAAGGAAAACTAATGTTTTGTATATTGTTATACTGTTATTCATTTAAAGAGATTCACGCTTGATTGTTTAAATTGTCTAATATTAGATAATCTGCTTCGTGCTAATTTTAATTTTTTAGTTTATCAACTTGTAGCTCTAATTTTGTATAAAATAATTCATTATTTTATTACTATGTACTATTACTATTAAGATAAATTTTATTAATAATTAAGTCATAAATGATAATACTTTATTTTATGACTAGATCAAATCTCGTGAACATTTAACATCATGATACTGCTCCTATGCTATTATTAAAAAACACAATTTTTAAAATCTCCATAAAAGGTTATTGTTAAATAACAGGCAACAGCCGACTGCTAGTGGCTATACACGTTAGTAATATTTAACTTATACGTAATATATGTAGGTAAAATTTATTGTTTTCTCCATCACAGTACCAGTATACGATTTATTTTAATTTAAATGTAAGAAAATCGATTTTTCTTTAGAAAATAACAAGAAATTAATATACAGGATGAGGCAGTAAAACGGCGATTTTCTAATGTATTTAAATGGTAAAACCCGTTTCACTATCCCACCCTTTACATTTTAAGGATCTACGAAAAGGTTTTTTTAGTTGCATTTTATTTTGTACATTGTCAATCTAGTAAAATAGAAGTTTAATAAGCTTTGAAATAATATAATCTGTGAAGTATAAATAGTTTGTGTGAGATTGCTTTAATGGAAGTATATAACACATAAATATTAATTTTATTGAGAATAAGCGATTATAATTTAAACTATGGAGTACAAACAGTTGAAACATGAATCGTCGACCATTCCAACAAAATATAACAAGACATTGTATATGTGTTATTTGGTCCACTAAGTTTTTGCAAAAAAAAAAAACCAGTACAGTGGGGTCGGTGCATAGTGGGGACGGAGCATAGTTGGGTCGAGGCATATTGGGGACGGGGAGGTCACAGGTTTACAGGAATTTTTAAATCTGAAAGTGATAAAATCACTTTCGAAAAAAACGCTTCGATGCAAATCGGTAGTTAGTATTTTCAAGCCAGTACAGTCCAAACCAAGCACAGTATAAACCAGCAGAGTTAGAAAGTTTTAAATGAAGATTCTGTATTTGCAAATGAGCATCAAAGCGTTTATTTGAAAGCGATTTTATTCAATTTTATCACTTTTATTTATAATAATTCTTGTAGACCTATGACCTCTCCGTTTCCTCATTGCTTTGATTACATTATGCCAATACTCTACTGTACTAGTCCTCTCGGATAAAATCACTGAGTGTTTAAACTAAATATTATAATTTTATGAGTGGTTTTGTTTTAAATAAAAATAAAAATATATATTATATAATATCCTTGTGTATACATAATAATAAATTGTGTGTCGTTAAAGGTAAATTGACTGGAGGAGGAATTAAAAGATAATTATTGTAACTGGCTGAGGCACGCTTGGAAAACATGTAAATTGTTTGGGTGCTTCTCTCGATTTAGAATAGGGAGGGGTCACTTTATTAAAATTGTTGGTCCATTAAAGTAACTTTTAGGTAAGATTTTTGATCTATAGAATTGCTACACGAAGAAACCGGTTCAGCAGTTTAAAATATATTTTGAAATCAGACAAAAAAAAAATCACATCATTGTAAATTTAATACCTTCTCAACTCCACGTCGAAGCTAAAATAACAAACATTGTTAATACACCAAACATAATAAAATAATATAAATTAATCCACAAAAGCATAAAAAAATCATAATAATATTAATAATGAAAAATCAAAAATAATAATAACGTAACATTATTATTTCATTTTAACGTGATAAACAAAAAAATGAATTTAATAAAATAAAATATATTTATAGTTTATAATAAGGATATATTGGTGAATAGTAACTTCTTATTATATTAAAAGCAAGATTCATGATTGTATTGAGGGGATTGCATGCGGTCGGTTTTTTCAGTCAAAACATCATTTTTATTCTATTGCACAGACCGAACCAGTGATCCAATAAGCAATCTAATAACAGATTTTAGTTTGCCATGAAGTTTACTTATGATAGGTCAGGGTACTTTTTTCAAATTTTTAATTTTAACCCTTTCCAAATTTGATTTTAAAATTTGAAATTTTATATAATGTTCAAACGTGTTTTATACATAGTAGGAATAAGATACCAAAAAAGTACTCTGACCGATCATAAGATACTTCATGACGAATTAAAATATGTTTACAGATTACATCGGATTACTGGTTCAGCCTGTGCGATGGAACAAAAAATGTATGTTATATTAACTAAAGTGGTTTTTATTCATGGACAAAATAATACAAATTAAAAATAATACCATGAAGCTAATACAAATTAACCGGTAAATTAATTGACATGATCGAAGTTTATTAAAACCATTTTTTTCTTAAATATTGCCTATACAATACTCCTTAAAAACCAACCGCATGCAATTCCCTCAATTTATACAATCATGCAATTTATGCAATTCCTTAAGATTTCTTATGAAAGAAAAAAATTCTTGGTATTAAGGGAATTTAAAAAAATAGATTTTGAAAATATAAAAAGACTGTATTAAGGAAGAATACGTTATTATATTTCAGTACTTCAAGTATGTATTTGCAATTTATTTTGGGGTTTTTTTAATTGTGGAATTTTGTTTTTTGTTACGTATTAGCAGTTCATATAAATATTATATGGTGGGAATGTCCACCATACCATACGCGAGTGCTACACTGGCACAACATGCACGGGCAAATGATCGCGTCTAAGTGAATACCTCAGTCTTCATTGACTTTAAGAAAGCTTTTGACTGTGTTCAGTGGAGGAAACTATGGACGGTCATGACAGATATGGGAGTCCCTGATCATATCATCCACTTAATCAGAAATCTATACGCTGGGTCAAGGGCAGTAGTCCGAGCAGAAGATGCATATTCAGATCAGTTTCAACCTACCAAAGGTGTTCGACAAGGCTGCATTCTATCACCTATCCTCTTTAACATCTACAGTGAAGCAGTGTTAAAAGAGGCACTCCGGGAATGGAATGGTGGAGTGGTTATTAAGGGTAGGAAGATCAATAATTTGCGGTTCGCGGATGACACCACGTTATGTACCAAACTTGAGCCGGAGATGAGCCAATTACTAAAACGTGTTGAAGAAGCAAGCAACAAGTATGGACTGACAATTAACAGGAGCAAGACCTAGGTTATGGTTATAGATCGAGCAGGAGCATTATACCACCCACCACTGTATTAAACGGCTACCAGAAAGTGGATGAGTTTACATATTTAGGTTCAATAGTACAAGCAGATGGCGGATCATCCAGAGAAACTAGGCGTCGTGTTATTCTTGGGAGGGAAGCAGTCAGCAGGCTAATACCAATTTTGAAGGACTGCCATATCTCCAGGAACACCAAGTTGCGGCCGCTTAAGGCGCTTACCTTCTCAGTGATGCTTTATAGATCTGAAACATGGACACTCAAAGTGGAAGACGTAAAACGCATAAACGCCTTTGAGATGTGGGCCTACAGACAGATGCTGAGAATCTCTTGGATGGAAAGGAGGACCAACTTCTAAATTCTGGCCATGCTAAATGTGGAAACAAGACTGGCAGTGGTGTGTAAACAGAGGATCCTAAGGTTCTTTGGCCACACCATAACAAGGGATGAATCGTGTCTGGAGAATCTGATGATCGAAAGAAAAATAGAAGCGAAAAGGAGCCGTGGTAGAACACCAATGCGTTGGATAGACCAAATTTAGAACATCTCTGGTTTCCCCTGATCGAAAATATACTACCATTAACACGCACAAAGGTTTATTCAGTTACACACGAAATTCATTTGGTATAAAAAATTCAGTAGGTGAATTTCAGAAAGCTATTGAGCTTGCCACTGTTAATTTAGAAGGGTTAGGTGTATTTCAAGATGATGTAATAATTGCGGGTAATACGATAGAGCAATAAAATATATACTATATATAATATATAATGTTCTTTCAGAAACTGGTTTAAGAGTTAAAAGAAATAAATGTTGTTTTCACATAAAAGCAATTGAATATCTAGGTCATAAAATTGATGAGCAAGGCTTTCGCCTTACACACATTGTCAAGACACACTGACGCTAATTCTTCATCTCAAATTTCAGAAAATAAAACAATGCTGAAATCGTTTATATGTATGGTAACATATTATAATAAATCTATACCTAACGCAGCAGATATTTCAAAACCACTTTATTTGCTTCTACGTAAGGATATTAAATGACATTGGTCACCAAATTGTGACAAAGCGTATAAAAAAATTAAGGACATTTTTACATCTAAACCCGTGTTAGCACATTATGACCACAAACTTCCTCTGAAGCTTATTGTAAATTCATCATGTCATGCTTTAGACGCAATTATTTCACGTGTATACCCAGATAATACTGAAAGACCTATACAGAATGCAAATTTCCACAAATCGAAAAAGAAGGGTTAGCTATTATTTTCGGAATTACAAAATTTTATGATTACAATATGGTAAGAAATCTCTATTGGAAACGGATTACAAACCATTAATATATTTTTGGTGATAAAAAAGGCATTCCGATATACGCGGCTAATCGTTTACAAAGGTAGGCACTTGTTTTATCATCTTTTGATTTTGAAATACTTCAAATCTGAAAACAACGGGGCTGATTATTTATCTCGAATAAAATCTGACCAAAGTCATACGGATGATGATATTGAAGAAAGTACTCACATTAATTTTATTTATGAGGAATCCCCATTTCCCATAAATAGGTCAAACATAAAAATAGGTACAAACAGAGGTCTAATTTTGTCTAGAGTTCTAAATGCTGTGAAAACCAATGAATGGGGTGACGGTTTTTCATCAAATTCGGAATTAAAATCGTTTAATTCACGCTAAGTAGAATAACAATAGAACAAGGATGTCTTTTATGGGGCTAACGTGTACCTCAACAATTTCGAAATTCTATTTTAACGGAACTGCATTCATGCCATATAGGCATGTCAAGTATGAAAAGCTTAGCAAAGTCATATTTTTGGTGGTCCCCGTTAGATAAAGAAATTGAAGACATCGCACGTAACTGCAACGAATGTTTAAATGCTAAACCAAATCCACCTAAGGCAGTCATAACGCCTTGGAAATGGCCCCAAAGGTAGTGGACTAAGATACATATAGATTTTTTAGGCCCATATCAAAATAAAACATTTTTAATTAATGTTGATACAACAACAAAATGGCCAGAAGTATTTCCAAAAGATGCGATGATAGCAGAAACAGTCATTACAAAAATGTCTGAGTTAAATGCACGTTTCGGAATCCCAAGAACAATAACAAGCGATGACGCAAAATTTTTTTGCGGTGTTGAATTTCAGGCGTACTGTAAAAAACTTGGTATTAGGCATTTAACAGGTCGCAACGTTAACCGAAAGGTTGTTATTGCTGAAGAATTGTTTACTTTGTCAGTGTTTACTTTGCCAATGTATCATTTTTTTTTTTGTAATTAATCAAATAAATCGCGATATTTTGCGTCATACTTCAGAAAAACCGTTTCCACAAAGTCGCTAAAAAATGTATATTATGCTGTTCAGATAGAGTTTTCTCTGTACGTTACTCAGTTGTCTATTGTAGGTATAACTTAACGGTGTTATTCAGAATCAGAAACATTCGTTCGTCCATTATTGCAAGATGGAAAAAATCACCATTTTCTTTATAGCTGCTATCATCATGGAAATTTCGCTGGGTAATTTTAGAATTTTTTTTTACAATACTTTTTTTTTTTAAATTAACAAATATATATAGTTGTGGCTTAGTTATTTTAAATGACATAATAATATTGTAGTATTGGAAAAAGTTAATTTCTTGAATTTATAATATATAATTTCCTCATAGACTTTTGTAATCGGTAATGAATTTATGTATATCGACAACTAATCTTATTATTCATGTATTTTAGTCACACAAGGTCGTCCAGGTCCAGGTAATTAACGATAAGCAATTAACGACCCGGTTGAGTCAGATAAAAATATTTTTACTCTCCACACTTTCTTCCGTCTTAAATTTTAAACTTTAACAGAAATATATTAAATTTGTACCAACTAGTAACTATAAAAGTAAAAAAAAAGTCTAATATCTTCTAAGCTATTGACTCGGTCATAGTTAACCAATCACCCGGTACACTTCTATTGTGATGCAGTATAGTACTATAAGTAGACTAACGGAATTATATTTATACACGGCACCAAAAACTTCAAATAAAATTAAAGATTTTTTTTTCTGAAAGTTGCATCAACATAAAATATATGTAAATGCTATAAATATGTGTAAAAAATGAAATTACTCAATTATTATTTTTCTATTAATTATTATGAGACTTTTAAAGGTGGAATACATTAATTTTATTTGTATAATTTTGTTAAATAGTTGGAGAACAACCGAACGGTCAGTATAAACAATATAGTTACTCTATATATTAGTCGGTAATCAACTAAGAACAAAACTTTTATTATATTTACTGGAAAATTTTTTTTTAAAAAATGACTTATTTTTTTTACAACAAATCATGAGTGGTAATGGTAGGTTTTTGTATTTAGAAGACGCTTTGCTTAATGGGAGGGGACAGTGGGAGATTAGAAATAAGAACGTAAGAAGGGGAAGGGGGGAAGGTAAGAGGTAAAGGGGTGGGGAGATGAGGAGATGGGAGGGGAAACAGCAACGCGAAAATAGTATCGTGAAATTGATGACGCAAATGAAATGTACTCAGCCCAACGATTTTTATTGTTATTAACAGTTTTACTTTTTAAATTTTTATTTTTTATTTAACATGGTCATTTTATTAAGAATAATTTGCTGATAATTTTGATTAGAAAATTTTCTTAAAACAATCTTGAACATATTCAATAGAACAAAAGTTATATTGTTCCCATACAATAAATGGTATTCATTTTTTTTTTAATTTTATAATTATTTAAATTAGAACTCGTATCTCATTAAATAATTGTCCAACAAAAAAAAAAAAATTTGCAAATTTGAAATCAAGAGAAAAAATCTTGTTGAATTGTTATGTAACATGATTTTTTGGTATCTGGCCCCACATGCGTCCACGGGGTGGCCACTGAGTGGCCAGCATGTGATCAAAATTAATATATGACATGCGTATCTCATTTTGGGTTATAATCATTTTATTCTCAATTCAGTGGTGACCTTAGAATTATTTTATATTCAATATTTTAGAAATTATCATCATTTTTTTGGTAAAAATGTAATTTTTAATTAATAAGTTTGTTTCTAATTATTCTCTAGTGTTCTCCGTGTAGGACCATCGGTATTTCTTCCGCAATCAGATACAAACTATAATTAGGCTTTGTTTGATTTCATTTATACACTTTTTTATTTTTAAATAAATTAATACGTTAGGAGTAATTTTTTTTATTGAATATTCTTGTAAAAGTTTTTACACCTTATTTGTTAGATGTACTATTCAAATTTTATATATTGAAAAATAATTAATATTTCTACGAGAATAAAAGGTGATGCATGATTAAACAAGTATTTGCGACTTAAAAAAGTGTTATTTCATAAATTAAAGTACCGAACAATAGTCAGCGGGCAAACGTACTATAAATATTATACATTTAACATATTATAAATATTCATGACAACAGTGATACATTTTTATTGATAATTATGTTACAAAAAATACAAAACTTAATTTTTTATTACCATTTTGGATGGTGGTCGAAAATAAAATTTCTGCGGACGCTGAAAGTTACCATCAGAAATCAGAAATTTTGGGTATACTTAAATTGACATTTACTCGGTCATAAGACATTTCTATGGTCCTTATATATCCGCTTATATGGTGGATAATGTTTTTTTTTAATATTATTAATTTATACAGTAGAGACCAATAACACATATTGGGGATCACTATTTTGAAATCGCCAGTATGCTAAAAACAACTACAAATCATTTGAAAAAAATAAATTCATATAAATAATCTTTTGAACATTTCATAATCTAACCCATTTTTTAAATTATACTGAATTGAGTTGGATGCGTAAAATACACGTTTAACAAACGTACTATGCATAACTGGAAAAACTTAAAACATGAAAATTTAAAAGAATTAGTACAACAATTAAAACTTTTAAATAATATGTATATTTTTTCAAAAAAACATTCGGTTGAAAATGAATATTGTAACTTTTAATTTAATGTAATTAGTAATTACTTAAGGTAACCACTGAATTGAGAATAAAATTCTAACCATTTTGGGTCGCATGCCATATGGCGATTTTGATCACATGCCGGCCACTCAGTGGCCACCCTGTGGTCGCATGTGTGGCCAGATACCAAAAAATCATGTTACATATCAATTCAACAAGATTTTTTCTCTTGATTTCGAATCTGCAAACTTTTTTTTTGTAAGACTATTTTTAATTGAAATACGAGTTCTATTTAAAGAATTAAAAATTAAAAAAATGAATACCATTTATTGTACCCATAGAGCATCCTGGATGTCTCATTTGAAGCTCGGTAGAACTTTTCATGACACCCTGTATATGTATATATATATACGAGTATATTGGTAGGTATAGTTTGTAATTTACAATTCTTTTAAAAATGTACCACTAACCTAACGTAAATTTTAAAACCTATATTAGAATAAAACTTAGCCAAGTTAAAAATAAATTACTTGGTATGCCAGATCCTAACTTATAATATTTTTGAATTGAAATTACTAATCTTATAAACATAACATTTGGAATATCGGAATTGTTATTCTTTCGAAATGGGAAATATTAGTTAAGACAAGCTAATTATTTGTAATTCATACCACTGTGTGATGATCCAAAATCTAGATTTTAATTGTTTTATTAGAATAAAAGCAGCCTTGATCTTTGGCATCATAATATAATAGCAATAGATTGACTACATCAACCAGTTGTGTGAGATTTTCTTTATTCTCATTCTTATTAGGATATGCCATGGGTATTTAATGAGGAGTATATCCAATTTTTATCATCTTATAATATATGCTAATACAAAGTAATATTAATAACTTATTATTTTATTTTTTTTATGCCACAAGATTCGTTATATCCATGTGGTAAGTACCAACTATGAAGTAAATACACAGATAAAAATGTTTTTGCTACTACATTGATTTTGAACGATACTCAATACTTGTACATTCTACCGATTCGCATCGAAGCGTTTTACTTGGCATGTTTTTATGAATTATAATTTATACACATATTAGCTTCAATGTGAAACTGTGAAGGTTTGATTGTTCTTATAATGTTGTGCTTTATTTCTTATTATCACTAGAAATTATTGCCACTAAAATTATTTTATTTATTTTTGACATATTTCTACAAATCTTACTTAATTTTTTATAAAAAGTTTTAATAGTAGAGCTTCTAAATTCCATTGATATAACATGAACATTAGCATTTTTTTCTTGCTTTATAAAGACAAATTATTGTTAAAAAATAATGAGAATTCTTAGATATTGCCTATTTAAAACTCCTTAAAAACAGACCGCATGCAATCTCTATTACGATGGAGGAAAACTTAGATGGAATACTTTTATGTATACTTAGTAAATATTTATGGAGTATTGCATAAAAACAAGTTGTTTAATTAAATAGATTATACTTACTTTCTTCACAAACTTACATAATATTTATACCACAGTAAAATCATATTAACTCCTCATTTTGTTTAGTCGACGAATATCCGCCAGCATATCCACCACCACCAGGTATGTAACTTCTTACAATTATAGACACGTTATAAAAGTACTTTGTTTTTGACATTTTCATGTCTTAGCTCTGGCACATAACCGAAAAAAGTATTACCAATAAGTTATTACGAAAATTAATAACGAAAAAAGCGTTATCACACGGAAATGGGGTTGTGGGTGGGAATGGGGTTGGAGTTGAGGGTAAGAATAGCGGTAGGGGTAAGATAATTGTCTTAAGACAGATATTAAACACTTCAATATTAGCCAGAAACTTGATGTTTTAATGTACTAGCATGTTACTGCTTCTTAATATAGTATATCATTATCTATTCCTTATTTTATTCTTTACGTTTAGGTCCATATCCACCACAAGGTAAGCGAATAAAGGAAATATATACATATTTTCTTGTTTTTTATACATTTTATTTATAAGTTTGGATTGTAAATTTTTTTTTTATCAATTTAAATGTTTTTTTTAACCATCTTTTATCACTTTTTTAAAAATTTACTTATTATTTTATTATTTTAATCTCAAGTTTATTAAATGAGAATCGACTATTTATCTATATTATGTATTAGAGAATAAATTCATGCTGATAACTAATTTTGTTTCTTAAATTTAGTCGCAATTGGTGTACCAATGTACCCAGAAGGTAAATATAACCTAGTTATAATTAAAGGCACGTCATAAAACTTATGTAGATTTTTGTACATTTTGTATAAAAGTTTGAATTGTTGAACATTTTTACTACGATGGGGGAAAACTAAAATGGAGTACTTTAATGTACACTTAGTAAACTTTTATGGTGAATTGTATAGATAGAAGTTATTAAATTATATATTTTATTATACTTATTTTCTTTATTCACTAACAGAATACAGGTTGTGAAGTATTGGACCTACAGCGCTCTGGTAAGACTTAAATAAAAGAAGAGTTGTCATATTTCGAATGAATTCCACTAGATGTCTTTTACACGCCCAACTACATGAGGTCGGCCGTCTTAGTTCTACACCTATCCATCTTTTCTTCGGTCTTCTTCTTACCCTCTTTTCCTTTACAATCATCTTGATAACGCCCATCATTGCCTCTGCATCATCTCCTCTCATAATATGACCAGACCATCTCAACCTATTCTCTCTCGTTTTCTCTAAAATTGATGCAACCCTTGTTTTATAGCCATAACTGAATTACGCTTCGCGATCTCGATTACTTCTCTTGTGAGGACACCATCTTAAGAAACTAAAAAATGAAGGCGGGAACGTAGAGAGACATTTAGTGGCAGTCATTGGAAACTTGACAACTTTCTCTTCCATTCAAGCACTACCAGAACGCTGTAGGTCCAATACTTCATAACCTACAATCGTTTGTAAACCCCACCATTTTTAACCCCATCATTCTTTTTGATACACCCTGAATATATGCAACAATAAAGTCAAGTTGATTCCTTATTTTATTCTTTACGTTTAGGTCCATATCCACCACAAGGTAAGCGAATAAAGGAAATATATACATATTTTCTTGTTTTTTATACATTTTATGAATAAGTTTGGATTGTAGATTTTTTTTTATCAGTTTAAATGTTTTTTTTTAACCATCTTTTATCACTTTTTTAAAAATTTACTTATTATTTTATTATTTTAATCTCAAGTTTATTAAATGAGAATCGACTATTTATCTATATTATGTATTAGAGAATAAATTCATACTGATAATTAATTTTGTTTCTTAAATTTAGTCGTACCTGGTGTACCAGTGATGTATCCCCCTCAAGGTATGTTTTACCCAGTAATAATTAAAGGCACGTCATAAAACTTAAGTAGAACCTTTATTACGACGGAGGACAACTTAAATGGAGTAATTTTTATGTATACTTAGTAAATTTTTTGGAGATTGTATGTATAGAAGTTGATAAATAACATATTTTATTATACTTATTTTCTTTATTCACTAACATAACATATATGCAACAAATTGATTCCTTATTTTGTTTTTATCGTTTAGGTAGTCTATCCAATTTGGTACCAGCTCAACAATCGGGTCGTAAGTATTATATAGCAGTTAAAATTACACAATTCTTAATTTATTGATATAATTGGTTACCTTGGATAGAAGTTTATTAATTAAATTTATTATACTTTTTTCTTCATTCACTTACATTATAAAATAAGGTTTTTTTTATACAATTTTTTTGTAAAAGTTAGAATTGTAGAACATTTTTATTCTGAAAATATCAAATATTTAATTAAGTAGAACCTTATTACGACGGAGGACAACTTAAATGGGGTACTTTTTATGTATACTTAGTAAACTTTCATAGAGTATTGTACAAATAGAAGTTGATAAATTATATTTATTATACTTATTTTCTTTATTCACTAGCATAACATATATGCAATAATGAAGTCAAATTGATTCCTTATTTTGTTTTTAACGTTTAGGTAGTCTATCCGATATGGTACCAACTCATGCACCGGGTGGTAAGTATTATCTTGCGATTATAGGCACGTTATAAAATTACTTTGTTTCTTTTTATATAAAAGTTTGGGTTGTAGGACATTTTTATGTGTACTTAGTAAACTTTTAGGGTGTATTGTATAGATAGAAGTTGATAAATAACATATTTTATTATATTTATTTTCTTTATTCACTAACATAATACAGGGAGTATCAAAAATAATGGTAGGGTATCAAACGGCTGTAGGTTGTGAAGTATTGGACTTACAGTGGTCTGGTAGGACTTAAATGAAAGAGGGAGTTGTCAAATTTTAATGACTACCCTTAGATGTCTCTTACACACCCAACTACATAAGGTCGGCCGTCTTAGTTCTTCACCTATCCATCTTTTCTTCGGTCTTCTTCTTCCCCTCTTTTCCTCTACAATCAACTTCATAACGCCCATCATTGCCTCTCCATCATCTCCTCTCATAACATGACCAAACCATCTCAACTTATTCTCTCTCGTTTTCCCTACAATTGATGCAACCCTTGCAAAATTTTGTATGCGGCTATAAATTCATATTGATATACATTATTTTGTTCTTTACAAAATAGTTCTTTAAAAAAACTACTCCTTCCGTTCTAACCCTAAATATGGGTAAATTTTAAAACGTATTTTAGAATTGAAATTACTGATCTTATAAACATAATATTCGAAATATCGGAATTTTTTTTCTTTTGAATTGGGAGATATTAGCTAAGGCAAGCTAATTATTTGTAATTCATACAACTGTGTGATGGTCCAAAATCTAGATTGTAATTATTGTTCTATTGGAATGAAAGCTGCCTTGATCTTTGGCATCATAATATAATAGCAATAGATTGGCTACATCAATCCGCTGTGTGAGATTTTCTTTATTCTTATTCTAATTAGGATATACCATGGGTATTTAATAAAGAGCATATCCAATTTTTATTCTCTGATAATTTATGCTAATATTAAGTGATATTGATGTTTAATTTTGTTATTTTTTTTATGCCACAAGGTTTTTATCCAATTCATCATCTGGAAGGTCCGCAAGATTATCCACCACCAACAGGTAAGGTATCTTCTTACAATTATATGCACGTTATAAAATTACTTTGTTTTTTTTATACACTTTGTATACTATTTTTTTTTGAAGAGATAAAATATCCCATTAAGTAGATGAAACGTGTATTATTGGACATATGCATTCTCACTTACTTGACAAAAAAAAAAAATTATTGTTAAAAAATAATAAGATATAAAAAAATATTTTTATATTATAACATTTTTTGGAGATTGTATGTATAGAAGTTGATAAATAACATATTTTATTATACTTATTTTCTTTATTCACTAACATAACATGTATGCAACAATGAAGTCAAATTGATTCCTTATTTTGTTTTTAACGTTTAGATAGTCTATCCGATATGGTACCAACTCATGCACCGGGTGGTAAGTATTATCTTGCGATTATAGGCACGTTATAAAATTACTTTGTTTCTTTTTATATAAAAGTTTGAGTTGTAGGACATTTTTATGTGTACTTAGTAAACTTACTAATACTCCCGCGAATTACCCGACAACGGTCTAGGATTGGACCGGTTGACGTCTTCAGTGGCAGCTATTACGCCATCCCACGGATGGTTTTCTGTAGTTAAATGATCCCGTTCGGACCCATTACAGCCTAAATCACCATCGCTGTCGTCGGCGATTGTATCCTCCAATAGCTCCGCTACTCGTAGCCGCTTTTGGTGCACGGAATCAGTGTTCGACACTCTTCGGTTACGGAGTTTTACCGGCATGGAATTATACTCCGCCATTAACTTTCCGGGTAGAACTTCCGGGACAGTTAGTAACTCACGAGTTAACTGCTCCTGCTCCCGATCAGTCTTTGGATTTACCGGACTATTTGCCTCGGAGAAGTTCGCACAAGGTTCCTGGTCGGAAATGTTGGCGATATCCCTTGGTGTATCCGGACGCTCTTTGACTACTTCGGTTTTCACCGGAAGTTTCCCCGGTCCTTCGGTTTTTACCGGAGGTTTTCCCGTTTCTTCGGGCATAATAACCGCAAACTGTCCATCTTTCGGTCGTCTTCCGGCAAATTTTGGATCCTGGTCGGACACTTTGCCTTTAGACTTCCGGCTATCGAACAGCTTCGGCATAACTGTGGTGGTTACCGGTTTTTCGGGTTGATTTTGGTACCCTGGTCGGATACGTCTGCCCGCTCTTCGGTAACCTGGGAGTTCGTCCTTTTTAGGACCTTTTGACCGGCTGATTTCCCGTGAATCCGCCAGCCTTCCGTCCGTTTCCCTGGTTCTGGTCATTGTTCGGGCACTCCGGCCGATAATGACCCGGGGAACGGCACTTCCAGCACCAAGGTTCGGAGCTTTTCGGCTTCTTAGCCGGGCGCTCCGAGTAGTTTTTCCAACCTCCTTTATTTTTCACGGGCTCTTCATAGCCCTTGTGATAGGGAGATTGTGATGAAAATGCCGGGCCATGCACGTCCAGTTTTGCTGCCACATCTCGGAGGTCCTCCAGAGTTAGAGGGTCGTGCATATCGACCAGCATTCGGAGTTCCCTCCGCATCAGTTCAACGGTGTTCCTAATTAATTGACCTTCAGTAAGGCCAATTTCCACTCGTCGTGACAGTTGGACTTTGCCTAAAACAAACTCCTCACTGGGCTGTGTCTTGCCCTGCTCTTCGCTAAGAAGTTCACTCCGGAGTCGTTTTAAAATGTCCTCATTGTTAAATTTCCGGAGGAAACATCGTCGGAACTCGGACCAGTTGGGATCTATGGACCGTATGGTCCCCCACCAAGTTCCGGCTTCGGCTTTGAGCTGGTGGGTCAACACTTTAACCCACCTCCGTTCCTGGATGCCGATTTCCTCGAGGATGTCCTCCGCCTCGTTTATAAATTTGAGGGGGTCCTCATACCGCTTCCTAGAGAACTCCGGAAGCGATGCCCGAGCCGCGTTCAGGTTGTCCTGAGAAATCAAGGTCGTCTCTTGGAACTGGACTCTTCTCGTCGAATTACGAGACATTTCTGCGGACTCGTTCATTCTCCTCCCATTGGGACCGAAGGAGTTCTCGTGGTACCGGGAGTTCCGCCCGAAGGACACGTCTCTTCGGCTGTTTTCACCGAAGGTTTCACCGGAGGATTCATTTATCCGGTGGTTTTCACCGGAGGGTTCGGCTGTCCGGTCGTTTTCACCGAAGGATTCGCTTGTTCGGTGGTTCTCACCGGAGAACTCGATTTTCCGGTGTTTTTCGCCAAAGGTTTCACTTCTCCGGTGGTTTTCACCGGAGGGTTCGGCTGTCCGGTCGTTTTCACCGAAGGATTCGCTTGTTCGGTGGTTCTCACCGGAGAACTCGATTTTCCGGTGGTTTTCGCCAGAAGTCTCGTGCGTTCGCGAGATAAAAGTTTCCCCTTCCGGAAACCGTACATTTCCTCGGTGAACGTCTCTTTCTCCGGACAATGGTTACGTCCCGACGAAGACCGGCAATCACCGCGTTTTGTCCGGTGATAATGACATTTTGTCCACGTAGACATTTATCCATCGTCTCCATACGCGTGAACAGCTCGTCAATCACCTCATATACACTGGTTAGCTTGTCCCCAAACGTACTCATCTCCTCCCCTCCTCGATTAACCGGTTATCGGAGTCCAACTCCTGTAGGGTTACACTGTCGACGTTTAGGGAGGGTGTATGTGTTGCCGGTTGGGGAAGGTCCGGGTTACGCTCGGCGTAGTGGAACCTCACCGTAAGGGGATTTACCCCCTCCTCCGTGCGGATGTACTCCTCTAAGCGAAGAGATAAGTCCGCCTTACTACCACCCGTCTCTATGATATAAATTAAAAAAAAATATTTAAATTTTGCACTTACCTTATTGTTAATGGCCAGTCCGACTGCGCCAAATGTTGTAGTCGAGATTGATGGGGATTGACAAATGAAGGGTACACTGGTGTTCAGGGTATAAACTTTATTTTCACAAAATAAAATATGGTTTTTTATGTAACAAAACGTAACGCCCAAACGGTATCCAAACAGGAAGTGGTCAGCTGGCGGCGGCGGCGGCGGCGGCGACGACCGGTTCGCGCTGCCGACCCGCGACCCGACAGACTAAGGTCAGAGATGCGGTCGCCAGCCAGCGGTGACGAATGTAGTTAGCATCCGCCACCGGCTGGGGTCGCGGTGCGACCGCGTCAA
>NW_026096576.1:0-15919 GCF_023614345.1 Adelges cooleyi
ATTTATTTTTGTGCACAGGTTATATGGCATACATACATGTCATTAAACTGTAAATAGTAGGGCATTTTAGATCATTATTACTATTTAAATAGTTATAAATTATTAAAAAAATAGAAATTTAATTTTTACAGTTATTTAAAGACGCTGTATTTAAAAAAGTAATACCTCTTATATAGATACCATTGTTAAAAATTAATCATTTATATTTACAAATATTCATTTTTAATTCGAGTATGAATCAGAAGGCGTGTCACCCGTAATAGTCAGCCTCAAATCTGTTATTTCCGCGGCCAAGACTTCGTCAACTATAAAATCAATTTCATAAAAATTGTTTTTCTCTTTTATTGGGTGGCTTATGAAATTTCCCCACATTTCTGCGTCCACACGGTTTACGCCCTCTACCAATAATTTTTTTACATCGGCAAGTTTGTACGACGAGTTGTTCATCCGTACATGGTTCTTGACCGATGACCAAGCTAATTCTATCGGATTTAGCTCGTAGTGGTACGGGGGCAGCCTTAAAATTATCTTGTTATTGGCTTTCGCCAGTTCATCAATAACAAACTTTTCGTGTTGTGGCTTTAGTCGTTTTACAATTTGGAGGAGTTCCGGGATAACCATAGGTTTGTCTATGACCTCTTCCTTATCCTCCAGCCACTTAATAATTTCCGCCTTTCGGGTAGTCGACGTCGGAGCTTTATCAAATTTTACCGAGTGGTAGGATGCATTATCCATAACAATGACGGAGTTTGGTTTTAATTGTGGTAAAATGCTCTCCATCCACTCACGAAAAGTCTCCCCGTTCATCTCGTCATTATAGTCGCTTGAGTTTTTTTTGGACTCAAAACATAGAAGCCGACCGGGAACAAAACCGTCTTCAGAACCTATATTTAAAACAATAAGACGTTTCCCTTTGCCTGACGGATTTGCAGAACCGGTTGTAAGTCCCTTGAGAAATGCGTCTCTGTGAGATTTAATTGTTGTGTCGACCCAAGTTCTGGACTTACAATCACCAGCGTTCACCTACGTCTCGTCAAGATAATATATATGCCGGCCTTCCTCGCGGTATTTTTTAACAGTTTCTAAATATCGTCTGCGCCACACAACTATTTCATTTTTCCCCGCCAGAGCATTGTTTCGACCGCGTTTACTGTACCGGAAATCCAATTCTTTCAATAAATTAAATAAATTAGTGCGCGATATCGATGGCAAACTATTATCAGCGGACACGACTTGGTGGATTTTGTCTACCGTAGGAATTTCACGGCGAAACCAAATGCTTTGGACGTGCCTACGGTCTGCGTTCCTATCGAACTCGTCAAATGAGTCGTGAAAGGTTTTTCTCACACGCGTTTGCTTAGGAGCAGTCACCGACTTCGTCTCACGGTACTCATTAATGACTTTGTGAATCGTCCTTTCATCAAAACCCAATGAGTCCGAAATTATTTTTCGAATTAGTCTCGTAGATATATTAGGAAAAGTTTCCAAATTTGCTCTATATAAATTAATGATTCCGACTCTTTCACCTTCACCAATTATCTAAAACCAGAATATTTTATTCTTAAAATATAATTTGTTGTAAAAATTGGAAAAAGATATGAAATCATAAATATTTGGACAGAAAGGTGACTGGCTATGAAGTAATGTAAGCAATATTATCTAAAGGCCAAAACATAAAACAGAATTTTTAAAAAACTTTTTATCAAAGTCGAATTGTAAACATAACAATAAATATAATATTTTAGCTTGGATGCGCACACGGAAAGTATTGTTTTTTTGGTCACAATAATTTTTTCCCCTCCTACCGAAAATTACCGAAAAACAGTTTTTTTCACAGAAATTGTACATTTTAACGTAAACACACTATAACTTCGAAAGAATGATCAAGACATGTATGCAGACTCTACTTGGTTTGTGCTGGATTTTTACTATCCACATACAAGCACCGATGTTTTTTTTTTAGTTATAATAATTCTTGTATATCTGTGACCTTTCCGTCCCCACTATACCCCAAAAACATTATAATGTCTTTTTTATACAAATAGTTCAAATATTGAAGAATGGACGAAATACTGTGTAAAAACTCAAAAAATATAACAAAATATCTTTTATCCCTGATTTATATACGTATTGTTTATAAATTTATATACATATGTTTGTATTTCATAATACTCACTTTTCCCCGTTTATTTCTCTTAATTGGCGATGGGCCTACTTCCATTTCGCTACCTAGTTCATCATCACTAGTAGAATAAATGTTGATAAATAATTAACATACACAATCAAATAAGAGAAAATGGCACTAGATGGCTTGTATGCGCGTAAAGTACACAATGTAAACTGAAGTCGCAGAAAAGAACTTAATTTTTTTAATAATACATTTTTTTTTTCTTTCGTTTTGTTCGGTTGTCGATGGTCTGTTTTTATATATATATATATATATATATATATGTGTGTATATAATATGTCGATGACCTGTGTATGTGTGTATACATATATATATATATATATATATAAATATATGTATAGGTCTACGACAACCAAAAAAAAAAAAAATATGTTATATACGCGAGTATGTTTTCTAAAAATACCGTGTTTATTGGCAAAATGTTTTCTTTTTAATTCTCTTTCTATTTTATCTACTCTTCTTATTTTTACTTAAATTGAGGATACGGAGTGATATTTTCAGAGGGTTTAGTGTTTGTGTGCGAGTATTCGCAGTTCGCACGGGTCAACTTATGTGATAATACAGCTCACTACGTATACACCTTGTGGGCGACGACGATCGCCATCAACGCTCCCTGTCATCAACATTATGCGCGAACGCGACCGTTTTAGTGGGCAAACTTAAACTGAATAGACTATAGTTGTTTTCTTTGATAGTTGGGAAACCCAGAAACAGCATAGCTCCCATTGAAAAGTTGTTCATAATTATTAATATGTGACGGTTTTAAGACATAGTTGAACGAATTTATGTTACCTCGCATTGTTATCAGCGTCAATTCTGTTGCTTATCAGTTGTAATAATTATTACAACTACAACTATTTTGAAGTTATTTTTAAAATAGTTATATTTAAGGAGTAAAACTTTGATATGGATGCTTTTAAGCAAGGTAAGTACGAATAAAAATTAAAGAAAATTTTCAAAAAATTGTCTTGTTATTTTTGTTACGTAACTTTAGAAGAAAAAAAACCAGTACAGTGGGGTCGGGGCATAGTGGGGACGGAGCATAGTGGGGACGGGGAGGTCACAGGTTTACAGGAATTTTTAAATCTGAAAGTGATAAAATCACTTTCGAAAAAACGCTTCGATGCAAATCGGTAGTTAGTATTTTCAAGGCAGTACAATCTAAACCAAGCACAGTGTAAGCTAGCAAAGTTAGAAAGTATTAAATTGAATCGGCCATTTCAAAAACGACTTAGGTCACAGATTTTTCAAAACTGTCTTTTTATCAAATGTAATAATTATATACTTAGCTACGTATTCTGTGTAAAAACTCAATTTGTCAGACTCATATTTAATACAAATGTTGAGTACAAGAAATTTGAATCACTGCAAAATATTTATGAAGTTTCTTGTAACTAGTGTGATATTTCAAATTTGTGACTTGTGTCGTTTTTTAAATGACCGATAAAATTACAAAATAGAAGCATCAAAGCGTTTATTTGAAAGTGATTTTATCCAAGAGGCCTAGTACAGTAGAATCTATATTCTAATATATTTTCCATTATGCCTATGCATAATGGAATCAAAGCAACGAGGCGACGGAGTGGTCACAGGTCTACAGAAATTATTACAAATAAAAGTGATAAAATTTAATTTTGAAAATGATATTAAACTTCAAAATTGTTGTAGTTGTAATAATTATTACAACTGATAAGCAACAGAATTGACGCTGAAAACAATGCGAGGTAACATAAATTTGTTTAACCATGTCTTAAAACCGTCACATATTAATTATGAACAACTTTTCAACGGGTGCTATGCTGTTTCTGGGTTTCACAACTATCAAAAAAAAAAACAACTAGCATTAAATGGAGAACAATTCTAAGAATGACTTTTGTCCGCCTAAATCAGCTATTTTGCCCACTGTGCGCCGTGAGCTTGTTCGGCGTAGCCGGACACAGTACTCAGAATCTGTGACCTTTTCGGTCGCCTGCTAGCTACCGTTCCTGCCAGCTACTAGTTTTTCAATAAAACGTTAATTTTGGTGCATGAAAAAATGACAAAAAAAGTTTTTCAGCCGATTCTGCAACCACGACATTTCAAAATAGTTTTTAAAATTTTGATTATTTGTATTGTGAATATGAATATTTTTGTTCAGTATACTATTAGCGTATATTAACAATATTGCACACAACACCTAAAATCACAAGTAAAACAGCAAACACTTAATTGGAACCATTCGGTAAGCCAAGATTAATTATCATAGTTTTAGCAAACTGCATGTGACACCAAGCCTCTAAGAGCAGTTGTTGACGTTATTTTAAAATACGTGCGGAGAAATTCAAAGTATAGACGCGGTATAACATCACAATATATTAAAATGCTATTTTATTGAGAAATTAATTTATCATAGCCGATTAGTGACCAGTTAGTTAATTTCGTTAAAAAAACATGTGAATATATAGTATTGATGAACGTAGTCATTAGTTTTCCATGAACTATAGATCTATGTCAGGCCCTGCGTCCTCAATATGTTGACCAATAGTATCGTTGACAACATGATGGCGTTGAATTTAGTGCTTCTAACGTTCTCTAGACACACAGGGCAATTCTTGAACAATATGTTTGAGCTTTGCGTCCAGCTTTGGGTCTTTAAATACAATAAAACAAATTACTATATTATTTTTGATTTGATTTTCAATTAGAAATTATCGTACTAACTATTAAAACATGGACTGAAAATGGAGAAAGAAGTATTGATATACTGCTTTCTCCATGCTTGATTATATTTGTTTTGATACCAATATTAAACTATATTAATACATCCATAAAATATTGGTTGATACAGGATATTTTATAGGCTATTAAATATTTCTAAAATAAAAAAATTAGTTGTGATTTTGTTAAGGGGTGAAGTTCATCATGCTGACCTTAGTAAGGGAGATCACTATCATGAAAACATCTGGGTGTCTCAATTTAATAGCTTGAACCATTATCAATTGATAAATATGAATGAGAAAAATATTTTTAAGTAAGTAAGTAATAGTTTGCTTATAACACCTATTCGTTTTAGCGATCTAACACGGTTGTTAGGAAATGTGGGACTTGCATAGTCTAAGTGTACGGTTTTCCTCACCAATTTAGCGAGGAAGTCCGTGTACACCGATATAGCCATTACGACAGGATGCCAAAATGTTGCGTACAGCAGCAACACTAATATAGTCTTGATGTGCACCTGCGTGTGTAACAAACGTTAAGGGTAGTTATTTTACATGGGTTTTTTTTTTTTACAAAAATCTTTACTTCTGCTGTAAACCGAACGAATCTGTTTTGCGGTTTTATGTTGCACGGCCATAGGTCCATTTTTGATATGACTATCACGGTGCTAAACATAAACAATGTGGACGAAACGTTGAATTGTTCGTCGAAGGGAAAAATCTTCCAACCTACATTTGTTGTTGGACACGTTGGCACAGACTCGGAGATGGTGCAATACAAAAACGATGTAACTAACGCAAGCAATATTTTTTTAATGATTTTAATGGTGACATCGAGACAAAACTTCATTTTAGCTGTTGCGAAAACTACACAACGCTCATGCAATTTATGTACTGTTGGAAAAATATTTTTGTGACACACAGGAAAAGCTGCAAGCTTTGGAAACACGCTTGAAAAATGAACCTGAATTTTACAAATTAATTGTAAGTATAAAATATTATTTTCTTGTTTCTTTTTATTGCTAGATTTTTAATTAATTGTAACCGTTTTTTTTAAAGTGTAATGGAATGAAAAACTTTATTGACCCAAAAAAAAGTCTTTACTTGATTGTTGCTCGAGTTTTGAAAGAAATTATTCATTCTCAAGTCCTGGACACACATTATGTAGCTCAAGGATTTTCTAAAAATAAAGATAATTTTGTCTTAACTGAAATTTTTAGGTGTATCAAAGGTAAATTATCATATTTCTATACATTTGTCACGTGGTTTACATATATACATAAAACAATTACTGTTTGAAATTAAAATATAATACGTTTGTTACAGATGCTATTATTAATGAATTTATAAGATCAGAAAAAGTTCCACCCAAAGATAGCGAATTTAAAACAGCATTGAGCAATGCGTTTAATCTATCAAAAGACTGGAAATATCTTGGCGATGGAAATGGTGATGGTGGTGTACGCCAGAAAAATAAAAGTTCATCT
The DNA here is from genome assembly GCF_023614345.1 of Adelges cooleyi. Taxonomy (NCBI): domain Eukaryota; kingdom Metazoa; phylum Arthropoda; class Insecta; order Hemiptera; family Adelgidae; genus Adelges; species Adelges cooleyi. The sequence continues at coordinate 6,372 of NW_026096576.1, forward strand.
ACGAAGCAAATAATTGAGAAATGAATTTTATTAATATTTATATTCTTGTAAATAAAACTATAATAATTCGTATTCTTATTAATATATATTAAACTATATAAAACCAATACTTATAATATTATTACACATAATATAATAATAATCATATATAAATGGACTGTAGGTCACGTCCTCCAGTGATATTATATCACCTCAGTATCAATAAACAATCTTTATTAAATGAAAATTTAAACGTTACTACAATTTATCTACTTTTCTTGTTTTAATTTATCATTTTATTTAAAAATTTAAATTTACAGCATAAGAAATAACAAAATGCATCTAAAGTATATAAAATTTAAAGGTTTTTTTTAAACATTTTCTGCATAAGGACATAACATAAAGTTTTTGTGAATTTTTTTTTTAAGTATTTGTATTTGTTTTTTTTTTTTTTTTGTACTTATTTGTAAGAACGTGAATGGTTATACAAATATATTAACACCTTTTTTTTCCACTTTCAAATGTTTTTTTTTTATACATTTGTTTTTGTAATATCATATGTGTACCAAACCTTAAAAATATATGTTTTTTCCAGACATTTTTTTATTGCATATTAACTCAATTCCTACCATTACAATTAAACAATTCGTTTGCCTAAACTTGTACATCTATTAGGTTTCTGTTACGATGGATTCTGGCAAATTATTGTGTATTGTTTGGTAAGCATTTGAAGTATTTTTATTTTAACTTTCGACTTATTATCTGATTCTAATAGATTAGTAAATATCAGATAAACACAGACAATGATACTAAGATTTTCGGTAGCACAATTTGTTAAGCTATATAATTTTAATTAAACAAAATAATTAAAATTTACTTTTTGGTAAAAGTAATTTGAAAAAGGTGATGCACACATTCTCAGCTCCTTATCGAAGTTAAAACACTTTTAAAAGTGAATTTTTAAAAAATGTTAGTATAAAAGTCCGTGTAACGTGTTTCTGGGTTAACTGATTTTAAATGTTGCATCAGTTTGGATACACACAAAATAACTATTTGGCGTCGCTGGGCCAGATAGCAATTCCAAGATCAGAAGCAACTACACATAGGCTGTAACTACCGATCGAACATTGAAAGGTGGTAACATAAGAGAAAACAACATTATTTATCTTCACTTACTGTCGCTTACTTATTTTATACTTATAATATTTATAATACTTAAAATCAAGCGCAATATTAATGTCACACAAACTCGAACAATCGTTAGAACCTAAATAGTGTGACATTTGTTTATGATTACCGTAATTAAAGATATATAGTACTACGACCAAGGACAGACGTGTTGATGGGTTTTGTTAACAATGCCGGATTGTAAGAGTCTAATGGTACCAAATAAATCTGATAAAGTAACGACCGATTAAATTCTAATTGGAAAATATGAAGTCCAGGCAAGAACCGTAAACATTAGGGACAGAGTTGGGTTGATACAAGTTTAGAAATGAAAAGCGATCATAAAATATAACATCATATTTATCACTTTTTAGAGGTTTACATGTTTCGATTTGCTGCAAAACGTGCGATTTCCGGACTTCATACGTTTAAAAAAAAAGTAATAGTTTTTTTTAGAAAACATTTTTTTTCATAACACATCATTTTTATTGTTTTGAAAAATATTACAATACATATTATTATTTTATTTATATTTACTCAATCTTTAAGTAATAAATAATTAAAAAATAAATGTAATATATGGAAAATAAATATTTATTTCAAGAAATTAAATTTTTTTTCTTCATAGTTTTTTTACACAATTTTTACCATTTTTTTTTTGTTTTCACCCCTTCCCAACATAGTTTTTTTAATAGCAACATTTGAAACTTAAATGGTAACGCATACATTTTATTAACTATTAAAATTGAAAATAATGCACTAAAAATGTTGAATGGTCGATAACCAGTTTTGGATAACTATTTTTAATGTTATTGAAGTGTCAAGTTTAGGGCAGGAGGAAAGATGGATTGTAGTATTATTTTTATAAACATTATTAGGGTGTTTTAGATTGATATTAAACTAATTTTGTATCAATATTTGTATTAATACTACAAATCTAGAATGTTTTCCTTACCTAGTCTATTTAGACAAATGATAAAACAATTATTTCTTCCAGTTAGTGTCAATGGAGAACTGTTCAACCAGCATCTTTGACTCATCTTAAAACTGAAAGATCTATTATTAATAAATAAGTTAAAAGTTGAAATGTTAATTATTAAAATAATAGAGATTAAATCAATTAAAACAATTTTACAAAAAATAACACCATACTACATTACCACATTTAATCAGACTAGAGATAGTTTTAGCAACCAAACCGCTCTAATGAATAAGCATACCGATAAGCTTTTTATGACTTCAGACAACTACCATCATACTGTAAAACATAATTTACTTGTATTAATAGTTTTATTTAAATAGGATGTAATAATATTGTCACACAAATTAGTACAATATAGTGTATGTATGAACTTTGTCGCTAGGTACTATAATTGATAAATATATTATGTTATTCATATTAAATATTGCAAGTTTATATTATGTGAAAATAAGAGTTTTGAATTATGAATTAAAAAAGAATTCTAATAAAAATATTCATTTAATATTAATAAGAAACGAAAGTAAATTTTATTTACCAATAATTATCGTTGTCGTCATATGAACTAGTTGGTTTTTTGTCATTATAAATGTATCGTAAAAATGTGTACTATTTAAGAAAATATAATATATTTTAACACGGTTATTTTTTTTATCATTTGAATTATTGCCGTTTAGTTCTAGAGATAACAGTTAACTCTGACAAACGTTAGTTATATTTTAGTTACTTTTATTCTGATAGAATTGGCAGACTGATAGAATGTGATTTTATATTTTGGTGTTTCTGGGTTGGTCACGCTGATAAAATAAAAATTGTGTTATCTTTTGGAAGAACTCTTATCTCTTATCATTTTTTGGAAGAACTGCCCTAAACACGAATAATAATCGTGCATTTTTTATAATTATTGTATATGTTGGTACCCCTTGGAGTGGCTGTTTGTCGAGTGGCTCCGTGTCGATTTTCGGTGGCTGCTTGTCGAGTGGCTCCGTGTCGAGTGGCTCTTTGAGGTGTAACCGAGAGATCGACTATCGATTGATAAACAGCTTACTATTTAACCAGCGTTTTAATCGGCGGATTAAAGTAACTGGTGGTTAGCTAACTGGCAGTTAATATTTCAATTGAAAAATCGGGCCTTAAGCGAACAAATGCTAGCTCCGGAGGTAAAAATCGCCTAGTGAGGGACAAAACACCATTACAGCGCCAATTGCTACGTTCTTGTCATCAAGAACTAGAGAAAAGAACTTCTGATGGTGAATCTAACCTGAAGATTGTACACGTCAATGGTATACCCAAAGTGGAAATGTCCAACTCAAAAACTGGGAAACAAAGGGACCTCTGAAAAGTCACTCCTAAGGACCTTTCAACTACTGTACCTGTCAATGGATTCTACCAAAACTGTCGTGGCCTTCGTACGAAATTAGTGAAGCTTAATTGTAATGCTTCTGCTTTAGATTATATATTTTGGGTGTTAACTGAAACTTGGTTAACAAATAGTATCAACAATATTGTGAACTAGGTTTTACAAAATATAATATTTATAGATATGAGCGTTGTACAGCCAGTAGTGTTTATTTACGTGGTGGTGGTGTTCTTATTGGCATTATGATATTATGATATAAGATAATCCTTCAAAATTTATCACTATACCTATACTTAATGTTGAGCAATTATTTGTAGGATTCACGTTGGGTTCTAAAAAATGCATAATTGGTGCTGTATATATTCCTCCTAACTCCGGCTTTTGTACTTTTGATACCCACGCTGAATCTGTTGAGTATGTTATTCAGAATTATCCTTGTCATACTTTTATCTGTTGTAGAGATTATAATTTGCCTGAAATAACCTGGAGTAATAGCGTTGACGGGTTATTGTACATACGTGGTTCTGCTCTTCGCGCTCTCTGTATTCCGGAGACCTTTGCTACTTATCACTTCTATCAGAAAAATTGTACTGTCAATGGCCATAGTTCTTTGTTAGACTTGGTGTTCTGTAACGATAATCTTATTGAAATCGGCCAGTCTCTTGAGCCCTTAGTACCTATCGATTCGTTTCATCCTGCTCTAAACATTTCTTTACCCATTGATTTTACTGCACCTACCTGCGATCGAAAACAATCTTTTTTCAATTTTAGAAAAGCCAGCTTTGCTAATATTTGCTCATTCATGAATTACTTTGATTGACATTCTACTTGGATTCTCCAAAATGCTGATTCAGCTATGAAGGTCTTCTATGATGCTCTACATCAATATATTATAAATTATGTACCTAAATGTCACTTTAATGAATCAACATATCCAATTTGGTTTTCCAAGCAGCTAAAGGCTAGTACAAAAGAAAATTGCTCATTTGTGGTATATACGAACTTCCAGTATTGCTGCCTACAAGCAATTTTCATTTTTACGTGCCAAATACAAATTTGAATCTAGAAAGCATTATAGGACTTACGTTGAATCCACTGAATTATCGCTTTAAAAAACCCTCAGTATTTTTGGAAGTTTATAAAAAATAACCGTAGTTCTTGCAGTATTCCTAAAGTGTTGACCTACAATGGTATAACTTCATCTAATGAACAAGAAGCGGCTGATCTATTTATATCATATTTTTCCTCTGTTTATTCTTCTAATACTGTTGATTTAGATGCAGACACATTAGGTATATCAGAGTTTGATTTACCGAATAATATAAGTTTAAGTGTGCACGATGTCTATTACTGTCTATCTGAGTTTCGTGGTAACTGGTTGGTTGGTCCTGACGGTATTTGTGGTGAGCTATTTTTTCAGCTAACATCTATTATTTCCTATCCCCTCTGGCTCATCTTTAGTAAGTCTTTGGATACAGGTGTTTATCCGTCTATATTAAAAATCAGTTCCGTTACGCCCATTCCCAAATCTGGCAACCCTTCTATTATTTCTAATTATGGACCCATAACTGTACAATCTCATATTTCTAAGGTATTTGAGAAACTTGTCTTAAATAAAATACAACTATCGGTTAACAGTATTATTATGGAAGAACAGCATGTCTTTTATCCTGGACGTTCAACTACCACTTGCAACCTTGTGTTCTGCAATTTTATTTTCAGTGCTTTCAACCAAAAATCTCAGGTAGATGTATTATATACTGATTTTAAAAAGGCCTTCGACTTAGTAAATCATGATGTACTAATTAAAGTACTTAGAAAATCTAGATTCGGTGAACCACTCTTAACCTGGTTCAGTTCTTATCTCAGCAATAGACATACATGGGTCAAACTATTTCGAGTTAAGTCAAATTTATTCTTGGCTTCGTCTGGGATTCCTCAAGGTGGACATTTATCTCCCATTTTGTTCTCTTTACTTGTCAACGGTATTATTCATAATTTAGCTAACTGTAAATTACTATATTATGCTGATGATATGAAGCTATTTATGAGCATCGATTCCCTGAATGACTGTTTTAAGTTATAAAGTGATTTTGATCGCTTTATTATTTGGTTTCAATCTTTAGGAATGACCATAAATTTAATACACAAACAGTATAATAAGAGTCTCGTTGCAGGTACGTGGAGCAATACACAGCCAAGACACTTCTGATCTGGTCTGGCGAAACGGCTGGTATTTACGCAAAATTGCCATCCGGGTGGAATGGAAGGAGTCATTGGCATCCCCGCATTGGTGACCTTTTTCCAGTTGTGCAATCGCTAATCCTCGAGTCCGGGTCGTTGGTGAATTGCCAAGCTGTCCACTGTTATTCACGGAACATTGTCGGATACATAATTTATACAATATTTAATGTGTTTATTTGCGCGTTTTCACAATCTCTAGTTGTACAAAGTATACGATTTCTTAGTAGTTGTATGAATAAATTGAATTTTATGATTTACATTTATGATGTTGTTAACCTTTTGGTATATGAGAACCTTAGAAATATGATACATTTATAATGACAAAAAACCAACTAGTTCATATGACGACAACGATAATTATTGGTAAATAAAATTTACTTTCGTTTCTTATTAATATTAAATGAATATTTTTATTAGAATTCTTTTTTAATTCATAATTCAAAACTCTTATTTTCACATAATATAAACTTGCAATATTTAATATGAATAACATAATATATTTATCAATTATAGTACCTAGCGACAAAGTTCATACATACACTATATTGTACTAATTTGTGTGACAATATTATTACATCCTATTTAAATAAAACTATTAATACAAGTAAATTATGTTTTACAGTATGATGGTAGTTGTCTGAAGTCATAAAAAGCTTATCGGTATGCTTATTCATTAGAGCGGTTTGGTTGCTAAAACTATCTCTAGTCTGATTAAATGTGGTAATGTAGTATGGTGTTATTTTTTGTAAAATTGTTTTAATTGATTTAATCTCTATTATTTTAATAATTAACATTTCAACTTTTAACTTATTTATTAATAATAGATCTTTCAGTTTTAAGATGAGTCAAAGATGCTGGTTGAACAGTTCTCCATTGACACTAACTGGAAGAAATAATTGTTTTATCATTTGTCTAAATAGACTAGGTAAGGAAAACATTCTAGATTTGTAGTATTAATACAAATATTGATACAAAATTAGTTTAATATCAATCTAAAACACCCTAATATAGGGTATTTAAAAAAAAAGAAATCAAATGTAAATTATCTTTCTTTTTAATAATTTAATTTACTATTTTCTAACATTGTTAGTTTTTGTACAAGAAAAATTGCATTTACTTGTAGATCTTACGCTTCATTGGTATGAGATAACAAACTAGGTCCACTTGATATATACCGGTCACAAATATAGTCTATTCATGAAATCACTCTTCCAAGTGTTATTGATAGATAATTTAAGTTGAATGGTATAAAAAGTTGGAAGTTAAATGGTATAAAAAAATGTCATTATCAATTTTCGTTATATTTAATTTTAACTTCACAATTAACAAACGTTAACATTAGTAATTCATTTAAAATTGGTTTTATATTATAATTATTATTAATATTATTTAACCATTTGTTGTTTTTTCAGCTAGAATGTGACCAGAGGAAGATTAAATGGACATATCATATATTTCTCCACGGACACTGTAATCCATAGACGGATTTTTGACACTATATTTGAATATTTGTTGTTGAAGTTAATTGGATGTTGTGCAAAACCCCTGGAAGAATATTCTGTATCAGACTAACAGTATAAACGCCACCCAGTATTTCTGTTTACCTGCTGTTAGACATCGTAGTATCATCTCCAATCTCTTTATATTTACAAAAATCCACACATCCATCTTCACAAATTTCCTAAAAATGAGGAATTAAAAAAAAAATGGGACTTGCAAATTCAAAGTAATAAACCTATTAAATGTAGATAAAGGTAACAGATGTTAAATATTTAGTTTTTCTCGAGATGAAAGGAGTTGGTGTTGTTGTAGCTTTTGTATGTTCATTACATTTCAATGCTAATGACATTGTTGAGAAAACTTTAGTACACAAATTAGCAGGCTATTCACCTCAAAAATCAAGGAGAGCCAAATTCAATACTATTGAGGTATGATATTAGTAAGATACTCAGGCACCGGTCCAAGTCTAAGTGTTCATAAAAAGGTGTAGGTCGCACATTGGACAAATATAAGTCGTACATTGGATCGGTGCCGATAATCATTTTACTATAACTACAATTTAGGTTATGTAATTTGTTTTAATAGAGAAGTATGGTACTTAAATTACATTTTGTATAATTTTTTTTTTTTTAATAATAATAGTTTTAGTCAAGACGGATTAGCTAATAGTACAACACCATATGTTATATGAAATTTCCTTATCTATATCATTCTTTTCAATTAGTACTAACCCTAAGTATTTAAACTGCTTGGCTCTGCTGAAAACAGTTTTTTATACAATTAAATATATAATAAATATGTATTGATGTATATATTTTAAATCCATAGACAGGTTAAATGATGCAAAAAAGACTTCTTTCAATTACTTGTAAAAGCCTTTTCCTGCAACCAACATAGTTTAGTTTATCCTTATTCTAAGGCAAGGAATACAGTAGGTAGTTCTCTCTTGCTTTTTGCATCACAGTTGATGAGCCAGTATGTTTTGTGAGATGTACAAGCTGCTGCAGTAGTAGTTACTGTGTCTTACTGCTACGTCCCTTTAAGCGCCTTTAATTAGCAGGAGTTACTGTATATCTATTCTTAACCCTAACCCACAGGGGTTAGATTGTGAAAAGATCTATAAAATGTGTATATTGTTATAATCTCATTCCTTGGTTTTTATACATTGGAGCATTAACTACACAATGTGTGATATTAAAGACATAACTCTATAAGAAACGTTTTTTGTCTATTAGGAAAAATCATTGGAATAACTATTAGATTTATAATTTTAATTAAAAATAAATTATTTTAACATAATGTCATCTCACGGAACACATGTAAGTGATAGCATGAATATTGATTACTACCGCCTGATAACGTTTGGAGAAAAGCAAGATGGCCGATACTGCGTATCACGACAGTTCACATCATACCTATCTATTTTGTCATGATGTTATATATATGCCAAAAATAATAGTTCCGAAAAAATTTAGAACCGAAACATATATTAACCGAAAATATAATAGCCGAAAAATATTTAAGTCGAAAATAATATTTACGAAAAATATTTAGGTCGAAAATAATGTCATCGAACGTATTTTAGCTGACACTTATTATTTGAACAGAATCTTATAAGTTATAAATTATAATAGTGTACATAAACACTGTTACGCGCGTCGTGTGACCGCGTTGTGTCTACTGTCTACACTATTTTTATAACATCTGTGATAAGTTCCATTTGTTATTGAAATATACAGCTATTTTTTATTTTTTGGTTGATATTTTTTTCCATATACACTACCAATGCTTAATTGTTAGTATTTGTTTATACTTAGCTACACAATAGTAAATTCAAACAGGGACAACCTATGGTAGACTGGCGCCTTGCCGATGCTGAATAAAATGTTTATATATTATTAAGCCGGCAATCGTTTTTTGTAGTCTAAAATAACCGGTATGGTTCTTTTGGATCTAGATAGGATACACTCATCAGATTTATCACTAATATCCAGCTAATATATAAAATAGATCACTCCGTTTATGTGTAAACAAGAGCAGATGCAAGGGGAAGGCTGGAGTTAATAGTTAATAGTTTATAATACAATCTATATTAAAATATATATAAACCAAGTCAAACTATAACGAATTTATGAGTAGTAAATTCACATGACTTCTTAAAAACAATCCAAATTAACTCAGGTGTTATAATATAATATACATAATATTATCATTAATCAAAGATATTATGTATAAACGCACAAACAACAAAAAAGTTCAAATGTATTTTAATACATTTATATTTATAAACACAGATTTCCTTATTTTACACTATTATAA
>NW_026096577.1:0-15089 GCF_023614345.1 Adelges cooleyi
TGTAACTTTTCAGGATGAACCAAACAGATATTCGAATTTAAATTCTTATTCTGTTTTTAACATATCAGTTTGGAAACAGAATCAGAATTTAAATATGAATGTTTGTTTGCTTCATCCTGAAAAGTTGCAAAAAACGAGATACGACCCTTTTCGTTGGGGCAGTCGAAATAAGATGTTGTTACTTAATGTTGAATTTACTTTCATGTGGAGTTGTTAATGCCCTGTTTTAGGTGGGCTTTTCGGTCTACACATTGAACAACTATTGATATAGTCATTAGTTACAATAATTTTCTTAGATCAAATTCAATTATTACATTAAATATTTTGATAAAAGACAACTAACCACTGTAAGCTAATAATTTGTATGAAATACAATCGAATACATTTTTGCTTCGATGCGAATTAACATTATTCTTGTAAATACACATTATTGACCACAGACCGTAATTCTGTTAGAAGAGGATGGGTGTAAATAGATGATAATCATATCTTTATTTAAGGGTCTTCATGTCTGTTAATATAAAGGAGATTCTAAAGCTCTTATGCCTTAGAGTATGTGACTAGATACTACACATGTGTGACTTTTAAGCGTACGATAGAAAACCGACGGAGAATGATGTTATGGTGTAAAAGTAAAATTTTTTTATTTTAAATTTTAATCAATGTATAGACGGGAAAAACCATCTAAAGTGTGGCATTTACTACACTATACATATTATGTAATTTGAATATTATGTTTATTAAGTTGTAATATTAGGTTGATTTTACGCTTTGTATTTACTTTTGAAATATAGCACCTATGACTACGCTCATATTCGTCATAATAGCACATGTTATTGTTGTTAAGTCTGCGACCATTGCAGATACCAAAACACAAAGTGGTTGTAGCTGAAGATGGATTTTTCGGTTCAAAATAAAGAAAGAATACTATCAAATAATAGCACAAATGTAAGTTAAGTATTTTACACACGTGGTCATGGCAGTGGAAGTTGCTCTCGCATTGGCTGACCTTTTACGACATTGTGCAATCTTCAATCCGTGTGTGAATCCGGGTCGTTGGTCGCTGTCTGATGGTGATGCCATCATTTGGCGAGTTGCCTATTTACAATACGTGGAACATTGTCGGTTTACATATAATTGTGCAATATTTACTGTGTTTTTGTACATTTTTACAATCTCTTGTTGACTACATAGTGTACAGTTAATACAATTTAATTTATTTATGCGAATATTGAGTGTTGTTTTTACATTCGTTTATTATCATGTTAACCTTTAGTTAAGTGCAAAGTATAAAGGAACCAGTTTAGGTTTTACATAAAGTTGAATATTGCGTATAGTATTATTAATATTCAGGGTATAGTCAAGTTAAGTATTATAATAATTATGTGACAATTATTCAATTTAGCAGTCATGCAACACCTCCCCTTTACAAAAAAAAAGTATTTCGCGCATATATTAACTGAAATACTTTTTATAATATTGATTACATATCTGTGTATCATTACATATTATTAGAGTTTACAATAGGTACTTAAAAATTAGTTATACATTTTTTTTTGAATACATAAAGATAATTGGGTTAGTTCTTAGCAATGATTACATTTTTTGAATACATAAAATTAGTGATTAGTACGAGTTAGGTTAGTATTTAATAATGATTGCAACATTTTTTTTTAAATTTTTTTTTATATATATCTGATTATTCTTATGTCTAAACAAAGTACAAATACAAATTACAAAAGAAATTTGTTGTGTTAGTATGTTAATAATTATAGATAATATCCCTAGTTACTTTAGAATCTATAATGAAAAGGAACGTTAAGATTTATATATTGACCATGACATTATTATTAATCATAATTCTACCTGATTCTGGTGTTTTTCCTTGAGCTCGGAGTGAGAAAAGACAATTCCTGTCTTTTCTTGAACTATTTGCGGAACATACACCTTCGTCTTCTGTGATGAGGTGCGAACAATCCGAAACAATAAAAAGGGGTAGACTTGATCTGAGGCTAGGACAATATCAGTTCTATTTAATTTTATGGTGTCTTTATTTTTATTTTGCTTAGCTTTGAACGTATGATTTACTGCAACTTATTATACTGATTTTATGCTTTGTTGCTGCGTCCATATTCGTTATAATAAACCTTGTTTTTATTATTATTAAACAATATGAAAAATATAAAAATATGTTATTTTTATCTCCAAATTGGTTCGAAGCTTTAACCAAATCTAATTGGAGTACTACATACATAATTCATTTGATCTACTAAACGTATTGTAACTAATGCAAATCAATAAAAAATAGAATATTAAATAACAACTTCTTAATTCGAAGTTATGAAAGGTTTAAATTAACTCTGTACTCCATCCTCCCTATAGAAATAGACCAATAGCCTTTTTACATATGCTACTTGATGAGGTTTTACAAGGAAAAATATAAGCCAGGAAAGGTTGCCTGATTTAGCTGCTGGTATGGTCAGATTTTTCAAAAGTCAAGTTGTATTAAATAATCTTTATTTAGGGCACTATCGATAAACGTTGACTACAAATGCATATATTTTGCACACGAATAAAAATTTTACTGTGTGTATTAAAGATTCCATACAACGAAAAAAAAAACGTTCTTAAACATCTGTTGTTTACAGAAAAACCGCAATGTTCAATAGTTACAAGGTTGAAATTGTTCTCATTTCTGACGTATATTTTTTTCTACAAGTTTAGTACTAGTACTTAGTTACAATTACCATAAACCATAGCTAGAATTGTTTTTCTTTATTTTTTACAACAGTATTTGAATCACAGCCATCAATTAATAATACATAATAAAATAATAGTATAACATAAAATGTATCTTAAATATTTTATCATCTTATACTTTTACGTTCACATACAAATAGCGAACGCCATTGATTTAACTGATGCGGTAATTATTGGTTTTATACAATAGCGTGTAGTCATAAAATTAATATTCAATATTTTATGTTGTGTCACGAAAAAAAAATATAATTTGAAACGTGTAGTTTTATCGGTTAACTTGTAGTGAAGGGCGACTAAATATAATCTGTCCCCGGCGGCATATTCATTAAAACTGCACTGAAATTAAAAAAAAAATTGAAATTATATAATATTTAAATTCGCATGCGTTAAAAATAGATATGTTCTAATTTTAGCAACTCGACGAGTTATGGGAAGCGGTAGAATATGATGATAAAATTACTCATCATAAAGCAAATGGTGAAGTCAAGAAAGATGCAGTACTTAGTCACTTAAAAAAAAAAAGGCATTGTACAAAATAACCGACGAACAAGCCGTTCTGATAACACTCAATTTGTCTAGTACGTTGATAAAGAATATTTAAAATAATACACTTATTTTTAATCATATTCAATTTTCTTAAATATCTGTGGCCTAGTTTTTCAATTACCAATGCAAAAAGCAAAATATATAGGAAAACATGTTTTTAGAACATATTATTTATGCTGCTTTTTTTTTTTTTTTTTTTGTTTTTCAATCCGAAGATTGGTTTTTAACAAATGTTTTACAATAAATGGCTTCTCCATTTTGCTCTATCATTTGCCATATTCTTAAGTTCCCTGTAGGAAGTGACTCCTCCATCCTGCATTATTTGGCTAATGTATCTCGTCCTAGGTCTTCCTCTTGATCTTGTACCCTCTATCATTCCTTCAATTATTAAACTATGCAATTCATCTCCATGTCTCAACGTGTGTCCTATCATCTGCCATCTCCTTCTCTTTATAATGTCTATAAATGTTCGTTTTTCATCTATTGTCCTCAGGATGTCTTCATTTGATCTTCTATCAGTCCAGCTTATTCTCTGCATCTTTCTCCAACACCACATCTCCAGAGCTTCTAACATATCTTTTTCTTTCTTATTAATTGTCCAGGTCTCACTTCCGTATAATGCCACACTCCAGACGTATGTTTTTATGAGCCGTTTCTTCGTTACTATGTTCATATTTTTTGATGTTAGTATTTTTTTCTTTTCAAGGAATGTATTCTTTGCTTGACCTATCCTGCTTCTAATTTCCTTGGTTGATTTCCCGTCGTCTGTTATAATGCTGCCTAAGTATTTGAAATAGTCTACTTGGGTAATTTCTTTGTTTTCTAATGTTATATTTATAGGTGGTATGTTTTTCTTGTAGCATACTAGGGCTTTGGTCTTGGCTGCATTTATTTTCAGACTATATTCTTTGAACGTAATATTCATTACATTTAACGCTGCTTGTAAGTCTTCCTCAGATGTTGCAAGAACGACTATATCATCAGCGAAGCGAAGCATTGTTATTAGTACCCCTCCTATTTTTACTCCAATTCCTTTTTGTTCTAACCAAAGCTTTATGACATTTATTGCTTTTTCAATAAATACATTGAACAATGCAGGTGAAAGTGGGCACCCTTGTCTCACACCTTTTTGGATTCTGGCAGTCACTGTTGTTGTATTAATATTAATAATGGTTTCTTGTTCTTTATACATTTTATAGAGAATACGTCTGTCTTTAAAATCTATCTCTGTTTCTTCCAAAATTTTAAAGAGACTTGTCCATTTTAAGCTATCAAATGCTTTTTCTAGGTCTACAAAAGCCATATAAGTGATTTTTTGTCTCTCAATTTGCTTTTCAATTATTACTCTCAGACCTAAAATAGCCTCCCTGGTTCCTTTGTTCTTCCGGAAACCATATTGATCGTTTGCTAATCTAGCTTCTATCCTCTTACTTATCCTTTTACTTACAATTATTGCTAGTAATTTAGCCGCATGCGATATCAAGCTTAAGGTCCTAAAATTTTCGCACTGGTTGGCTCTAGGTTTTTTTGGTAGGATAACTAATCTACTACATCCAAAATCTCTCGGAATTTTCCCAGTCTCGTATATTTGACATAACAGTTCGTACAGAGCGTTCTTTATTTCATCCCCTGTCTGCTGTAGGAGTTCTGTGTTTAATTCGTCTGGGCCTGGTGCTTTGTTTTTCTTCATTGTTTGAAGTGCGTCTTCAAACTCTGATTTTAGAATCCTTGTATCTGCATTTGAATCAAAGTCGCCGTCGGTTGGGGTTTCAACGAGTAAGTCGGTGTTTATTTCTTCTCCATATAGTTCTTCTACGTATTCTTTCCATCTATTCGCTATCGCTATTTCATCTATAAGTAAATTTCCCTCTTTATCCTTTACGTGTGTGCATTGTGACTTTTTTTCATTGAAGTATCGTTTAATGAGTTTATATGCCTTATCCTGTTGATTGTATTTCATCATATTGTCTATTTCTTCACAATTCTTTTCAATCCACATCTCTTTGGCTTTTTTTGCTTCACGGTTTATTTTATTTCTTAACGTCTTATATTGTCTTTTACTTTCTTCATCTGTTTTGTTTTTAAGCAATCTTCTTCTTTCTATATCTTGAACTATTTCCATTGTTATCCATTCGCGTTTCGGTGCTGGTTTTTCCCTAGTTAATATTTCTTCTGCAGACTGGACAATAGATTCTTTTATGCGACGCCATCCATGCTCTATATTATTACAATCATCTATCCTCGGCTTACTTTTGGTTTCAAGTTTTTCTTTGCATTTCTTTTCGAACAGTTTTCTTATTTCTGGTTGCTTTAGTTGACACAAATTCCATTTATGTCCTTTATTTTTTGGTTTTTCTAACTTCTTGAATTTCAATATGGACTTGATCATTACCAGGTTGTGGTCACTGTCAATATCATGCTGCTATACGGTGTATAAACATGTTTTTACATGACTAACTCAGTTGAAAAAAATACAATTTTTTATTATGATGTTTATAAACATCAATTCAATAAATTGTGGTCAATAATGTGTATTTACAAGAATAATGTTAATTCGCATCGAAGCAAAAATGTATTCGATTGTATTTCATAAAAATTATTAGCTTACAGTGGTTAGTTATCTTATATCAAAATATTTAATGTAATAATTGAATTTGATCTAAGAAAATTATTGTAACTAATGACTATATCAATAGTTGTTCAACGTGTAGACCGAAAAGCCCACCTAAAACAGGGCATTAACAACTCCACATGAAAGTAAATTCAACATTAAGTAACAACATCTTATTTCGACTGCCCCAACGAAAAGGGTCGTACCTCGTTTTTTGCAACTTTTCAGGATGAACCAAACAAACTTTCATATTTAAAGTCTGATTCTGTTTCCAAACTGATATGTTAAAAATAGAACAAGAATTTAAATTTGAATGTGTGTTAGGTTCATCCTGAAAAGTTGCAAAAAACGAGATACGACTATTTTCGTTGGGGCAGTCGATTTCGAATTTGTGAGTTATGTGAGATAATAATTAGATTTCGGAAAATCGATACAACTTGACATAGAAAACATTATAATATTGATTACACAATTTTTTTAACCATATTCGATTTTCTTAAAAATCTGTAGCTAATTTTTTTTATTTACTAAAGTAAAAGGCAAAAAATATGGGAAAATAAGTTTGTAATACATATTATTTATGTTGCTATACGATGTAAAAACATGTTGTTACACGACTAACCCGGTTGAAAAGAATACGATTTTTTTTTTATTATGTTTAAGAACAACAATACAATATGTGACTTCATTTTAGCAAACTTCTCGATTTTGAGAAATACTCCAAATTAGTTGGAAAAATATTCCTATTCAAAACTTTAATAGCCATTAATATAGTAATTTATTTGTTTCTATTTAAAAAATATTTACAATATGTGCTACAGAGAATAATAAGCAAATATATATATATATATATATAAATATTTATATATCACATGTATAAATATAATATGGGTAAACAAATTTGTAATACGTATTATTTATGTTGCTATAAGATGTAAAAACATGTTGTTACACGACTAACCCAGTTGAAAAGAATCAGATTTGATTTCTATAAATACGGGGTGATCCACTTATCGTGAACCACTCAACATCTCATAGGGTTTAATAAGAAATTACAATTTTTTTTAATTTTTTTTTTATACAATGTGATCTCAATTTTCTACAATTGTTTTTGTTTTTACCCCCATCCTAACTTGGTATTTTTCATAGCAACTTTTAAAACTCAAATGGACGTTACCATTTAAGTTAACGTTAAATTTAAGTAATATTTTGTTAATTTTTTAAATTGAGAATAATGTATTTAAAATTTTGACTAGTCGATAACCAGTTTCTGACAACTATTTTTGAAATAATTGAAGTTTCAAGTCAAGGGCAGGAGGAAAGAGGGAGTGTAGAAATATTTTTATCTGCGCTCATTTCCCAACCGCATTTCCCCTCCTACCCTAACTTTTAAACTCTTATAACTTTAAAAATAGTTATCCGAAACTGGTTATCGACTAGTCAACATTTTAAATACATTATTCTCAATTTAAAAAATTAACAAAATATATACGTTACCATTTAAGTTTCAAAAGTTGTCAACAAAAAAACTAAGTAGGAACGAGGTAAAAACGAAAAAAATTGTAAAAAATTAAGATCACATTGTATAAAAAACAATATGAAAAAAATTGTAATTTCTTATAAAACCCATACGATTTTTTATTATGATGTTTATTAACAACAATTCAATATTTGACTTCATTTTTGCAAACTTCTTCATTTGAGAAAAACGCCAAATTAGTTGGAAGAATATTCCTATTCAAAACTTTAATAGGCATTAATATAGTATTTTATTTAAAAAATATTTAAAATCTATGCTACAGGGAATAATAAGCAACTATTTATATAAATATAATATACATGTACAGAGAATATAAAAACGATGGTAAAAAAAACCAGTACAGTGGAGTTGGGGCATAGTGGTGACGGGGAGGTCACAGGTTTACAGATTTCTAACTTTGCTGGTTTATACTGTGCTTGGTTTGGACTGTACTGGCTTGAAAATACTAACTACTAGTGATGTGAACTAAATCCGGATTCTTCGAAAATCCGACAAATCCGGATTTTGAAATCCGAAATCCGAAAATCCAAAATTCGGATTTCAAAATCCGAAAGTCCAAAATTCGGATTTCAAAATCCAAAAATCCGAATTTTTAGTTTTACAATGCTTATTTCTGTTTTTTAAACCTGAAAGTCAAATTTTAGGTTCTTATCTAAATTGAAATATGTAAATCAAATCATTTTCACTTCTAAAGTCAAAGATACTGTGTTTTTATTTTAAAATGTATTTGTATAATTGATTTATTTAGTGTAGCTATTTCCGATAACTACCGATTATATATATATATATATATATATATATATATATATATATATATTTACTTAGATCTGATAAAGGATAATGTTAAGACCGGCTATTAGTAAACCAAGCATTAAGACTTTCCTGGGTTTTGGAATCCGAAATCAGGCATTTATTGAAATTCCGGATTTCAGATTTTGAAACTCTGATTTTTTATTTGTTTAAGCATTTATTGTAATAAAACTGTTTTAACAAAATTTCATTTGTGATAAATCAAATACATTTTAACAATTACTGAACTTAATCATAAATAGACATTAATAAAAAAACAACAAAAATAGCCATAACGACAATGGCTATCTTAACTTAAATATTAAAAGAAATTATTTCAGACAGTAAAATAGTTAATTGCAATTAAGCCGTAGTGTTTATTGCGCAAATGATTATAAATCAATTTTTAAAAATAAACTTAAAAATGTTCCTTAGAGCAAAAGTTATTTTATTTGTCGAATATTTATGGGTCACCTGTATTTTCAATACTTACCAATACCTCATTATGTTCTGCTTAAATAATAATAGCATCGATATTTTTTGGATATCTTTGTATTTAGGTCTTAAGAAGGCGTTACACCGGTGATTTTCATAGGTAAAAACTTATTTACGCAGACTGAAAATAAGTCACTTAATTTTGGATTTAAATTATAATAATAATCTTTATTGAGGGAAATATATTCCAATTTACAATAATATAATATATGACAGAGATGTAGTATTTATATATGTAGTGTAAGGACAGTAAGTGTTTAAGATATAAAAGCATCCATTATAAAATAAAAAAAAGTAGATTAAAAAATTAATCCAAAAATAACGTTTTTATGCGCCTTAAAAAGGATAAAATAACCTTCCGAGCGTCTTGATAACCAAATAGAATAGGTTAACTAGAAAAACCTGGGGCGCATCTTTCTACTTAGATATTAAAACCTAAGCTTTCATGCTAATACATTAAGTTGTCTCTCATAATGCTGTCGAGATGAAAAAACATTTTTTAATCGCTTTCAAAGATGCTATCATAGTCCGAAAAATAAATTAACTACCAAAATAGAGTCCTAATTATTAAACTAATAATTACACATCACAGTTTAACCTTTAAATTAAGATTTTGTAAGAAAAATGCCTATACTTTACCCTTAAAAAGGGGCGGTGTGACGGAACGGTAAGCGCTATTTATTGAGGGGCAAAGGATAGGCAATATTTGTCATATTTAGGCACTTTTTGAGATTTAGCGTACCTATATCTAAAAAAGTAGAGCTGACAGGAAAAATCTGATGACATATTTGAAATCAGCATTTAAAATACTATTAAAACCAGCAGGAAAATCTTACGCGCCAAAATGTGTGTTGGGCCTGTGTTATTAATATACTATTATCGATAAACGTTAAAATCAAAACAAATATCATAAACCTTTTCCGCCAGAAGGGATGAAACTTTTTTCTTTATATTGCTTTTAGGGATTGAGGTCTAAAAATTAGTCAGAAGGTACCGATAAAATGGGTCCATGAAATACCTACTCAATTTTATTTGAAAATCTGAACTCAATTTTTTTTTTTATTAAGAGAAAAATACTCTTTGACTATAGTCAATCTCTAGGTTGCTATGTGTGAGTGCATCAACAGTCAACAGGTAGGTATTGAAAATAATTCGGCAATAAATTATTAAATATAGGCAGTCAACCCTATTTTTTTCGTATTTTGCATAATATTTCTATTTTTTTTTACTCAAACATTATTTTTAACTAATTAATTAAAAAGATAAATACATTTTTATAATAAATTATTTTTAAAGAGTGTTATTTATAAATAATACTTGATAATTAAAAAAATAATACACTAGTAAACTTTTATTGTAAAATATTTGTCACGTAGGATAGATGTGTAATTTGTGCAATGTGCATTGTGCATGTATAGCATAGGTACAATGTGTATTGTTTAGTATGTTATCGCCAAAGTCGATTTTAAGAACAACTTAGTAAATTACCCATGCTTTATTTACCAATAAGCTGGTTTTCTTATCCGATAGTAGTGTAAGAAATTTATATACAGGGTGGTTAATCAATTATATGACACTCATGTTCTTGTAAAATTCGTAAAATTGTATCGTTTATTACTTAAAAAACATTTTGCTTTATATTATTATACATTTTATAAAATTACAACGTTTTCATTGAGAAAATCTGAAATCCGGAATTAAAACAAATTTCTGGATTCGGATTCCAAAACCCAGAAAAGACCTAATGCTTAGTTTACTAATAAGCCGGTTTTTATGTTATCCTATATTAAATCTAAGTAATTATATGTATAAATATTATAATCGGTCGTTATCGGAAATAGCTACACTAAATAAATCAATTATACAAATACATTTTAAAATAAAAACACAGTATCTTAGAATTTAGAAGTGAAAATTATTTGATATATATATATATATTTCAATTTAGATAAGAACCTAAAATTTGACTTTCAGGTTTAAAAAACAGAAATAAGCATTGTAAAACTAAAAATTCGGATTTTCGGATTTTAAAATCCGAATTTTGGATTTTCGGATTTGGAAATCCGGATTTTGGATTTTCGGATTTCGGATTTCAAATTCCGGATTTCGGATTCCGAAAATCCGGATTTCCGAACTTCGGTAAATCCGGATTTTTCCCATCACTACTAACTACCGATTTGCATCGAAGCGTTTTTTCGAAACTGATTTTATCGCTTTCAGATTTATAAATTCCTGTAAGCCTGTGACCTCCCCGTCACCACTATGCCCCGACCCAACTTTGCTCCGTCCCCACTATGCCCCGACTCCACTGTACTGGTTTTTTCAACTTTCGTCTGTGAAGAATTAAACTTTTTCAACTTTTACCCCCCCAAAGTACCAACTAGATGAAATTTGCGATTTATAGAGTTGCTTCTCGAAGGAATTGGTCCAGTATTAAAAAAGTTACAGTGTATACAGAAAAAAAAAACACACATCAGAGTAAAACCAATACCTTCTCGCTTTGCATCGAAGCTAAAATGATGAGGGAGACCACCCAATGATAGAAATTAAAGCTGCGCCCTCATTAATTGCCAATTCCACTGTACTCTTATTTTAAAATATTTGTTTGAGCTCTGTCAGCTTTTATAACTCTAACGCATTTTATTCGATAACTTTAAAGGTGATTGCTAATTGATTTAAACATTTAAAGTTATTTATACTTTATGCACTAGTTTTAAAGGCAAAAAGTATGTTTTTTTGTTATACGATGCATAAACATATTTTTTAGGGATATCAGATAAACCCATTTTTGCAGAATGTTATTGTGTTTAAAAACAGCAAAACAATCGTGTCCTCATTTCGGTAATGCTTTCAGTTTCGAGAAAAACAAAAATATTCCTAATCGTAAATGTTTCCTTATTTACATTACTATGACGTAGTTTAAACTTCTGTTGTTGTGAACATTTAGTTGCAAAAACATGTTTTTGTTATAATTCCAAGAGTGCCTAGCTACAAGATACGATTGTAGAACATATTAAAAACTCTTTTATAGAAAACATTACTAAATTCTGATGTAGTTGACTAGTTTGTATTCACGATTCGTGTTAGTTGGCCTCCCGCCACTAATACGTTCATGAAATTGATCTTGAACAAAATTCTTTTTAAGAATATAGTAAAAATTGATAATATTGTTTATCGATATTAGATTTACAATTAGAAAGATAGTAATTAATAAAATATTATGTCAGTAACATTAGTAGGAACAGAAAGCGCTACTTATTAAATGGACAAGGGATGATAGGCATTATTTAACTAATATTGTTCTAATAGACATTTAAAATATGCCGACTAACTTTCTAAAATTAGCGACCATTTTTAATGTTTTAAAAAAATGTACTATAAATTAAAAGTGTTTTAGTATAAACGTTATTTTTATGGACTTTGTCATCATTATGAAGTATAACCAAGAGTGTTTTTAATACATCTGGATTAACACCTGAGATTTAAGGGGTCTCACGACTGTGTTTAAAGTGCATTTGTTGAGGTGCATTGTACATGTAATTTTTTACTAAAACTTAACATTAAGCAATTCACTTTTGAACAAAAAATAGTAAATTGATTAAAATAATGATTTAAAACCATAAAAATAGTCGAACTAATTCCAAATTTGTACGGAATATTACTTTAACAGAGTATTATCAATTTACGTTAGCAATACAAAAAAAAACCTTTTCTCACCAAAGAGGTAGACATTTTTTAATTATTTTTGTTTTAAGATATAGTCTTATGGCTTTTTGTAATTTCTTAAGAATTATATAATTATTTTAAGGTTAAACACAATTGAAATCCGTTGACTATTTTTTACAATCAACACGATTTTATATTCAGGGCCTTATACCTTCTAAGTTGCTTACCCTCACTTTGTAAGATTTAAGGTAGGTACATACTTTTAAATGACTCTGACAACGGTTACGAGTAGACAGAAGAGTGTTTATTAAAACGGGAAGAATACAAGAAAATTATATTAAAGATCAATTTTTAAAACATAAATTAACAATAAATATCAAACAGACATGAATAATGACACATTCCAAATTTCATATGCTTAGAAAAGAAATACAAATGATACAATAAACTATATGTATTAAAATCCATTACATGAGATATCTACCACTGGCTGGTGTTGTAGTGTCCACTTTATATGCCGACATTTATAAGCAATTTAAACGTTTGCTTCGGCATATGCGTAGCTAAAAATTATAAGATATGTATAAATAAAAACAAACATTATGAGCTTTAATGAATGAACTATTGCAAGTATTATTAAGTTTTTACACACAATATTCGACCATAATATTTATTTTTAAAAGCCTACTCGACCCGATAATTTTATTTGTCTGCTTTATCGGTTTTTGATTATTTGATAATCTAAAATCATGATTAAAAAATGTATAATTCAGTGCAATCTAAAATAGTTTTGTAAAATTTGTAGAATAAAGACGAGAGCTTATTATTTTAAAATTTATTCTCCTTAAGTGCTAACTATCTTTTACAGACGACTTTTGCGCGAGAAAAAGTACCATTCAGAGAGTAAATGACTTTTTACTTTTTAACTGACATAGTTATAATATAATGGACAGTTGGGTTTAAAAAAACATCACAATCTCAAAAATATATTTGTAAAAAACCAAAGTAAAAATTAGTCAATTACTTAACTACCGAATAGAAATTACTGTTAAATAATAATAAATAAATGTATTATTTTAAATATTCTTTATCAACGTACTAGACAAATTGAGTGTTATCAGATCGGCTTGTTCGTCGGTTATTTTGTACAATGCCTTTTTTTTTTTTAAGTGACTGAGTACTGCATCTTTCTTGACTTCACCATTTGCTTTATGATGAGTAATTTTATCATCATATTCTACCGCTTCCCATATCTCGTCGAGTTGCTAAAATTATAATATATTTTTTTTTACCGCATACGAATTTAAATATTATATAATTTCAAATTTTTTTTTTTAATTTCAGTGCAGTTTTAATGAATATGCCGCCGGGGACAGATTATATTTAGCCGCCCTTCACTACAAGTTAACCTATAAAACTACACGTTTCGAATTATATTTTTTAATCTTAACATAACATAAAATATTGAATATTGATTTTTTAACTACACGCTATTGTAGCTGATCAAAGCAATAATTACCGCATCAGTTAAATCAATGGCGTTCGCTATTTGTATGTGGACAAAAAAGTATAAGATGATAAAATATTTAAGATACATTTTATGTTATATTATTATTTTATTATGTATTATTAATTGATGGCTGTGATTCAAATACTGTTGTAAAAAATAAATAAAAACAATTCTAGCTATGGTTTATGGTAATTGTAACTAAGTACTAGTACTAAACTTGTAGAAAAAAATATACGTCAGGAATGAGAACAATTGCAAGCTTGTAACTATTGAACATAGCGGTTTTGCTGTAAACAACAGATGTTTAAGAACGTTTTTATTTTCGTTGTATGGAATCTTTAACACACACAGTAATAGTTATATTCGTGTGCAAATTATATGCATTTGTAGTCAACGTTTATCGATAGTGCCCTATATAAAGATTATTTAATACAACTTGACTTTTGAAAAATCCGACCATGCCAGCAGCTAAATCAGACAACCTTTCCTGGCTTACTTATGTTTTTCATTGTAAAACCTCATCCAGTAGCATACGTATAAAAGCTATTGGTCTATTTCTATAGGAAGGGTGGAGTACAGAGTTAATTTAAACCTTTCATAACTTCGAATGAAGAAGTTGTTATTTAATATTCTATTTTTTATTGATTTGCATTAGTTACAATACGTTTAGTAGATCAAATGAATTATGTAAGTAGTACTCCAATTAAATTTGGTTAAAGCTTTGACCCAATTTTGAGATAAAAATAACATATTTTTATATTTTTCATATTGTTTAATGATTTCATATTTCTATATGATAGTAAAAACAAGGTTTATTATAACGAATATGGACGCAGCAACAAAGCATAAAATCAATATATTAAGTTGCAGTTAATTATATACCTTTAAAGCTAAGCAAAAAAAAAAATAAAGACACCATAGAATAAATAGATTAAAGTTTGAAAATACGTGATACACGGGTTAATTCATTTTTTATTTAATGTGAAGGTATCTTTACTTGTTTAAAACATTTTTTACCAATGCACAATTTTTAAAAAACATTATCGTGCTCTCCAAAAAATAATTTTTTGTCGATTTCCTATTATGCGTTTATAAGTCCTAAATAGTATTCAGTCAGATACATTAAAGAATAAAAACTTAAAAATCTCCTTGTAATCCGATACTATTAAGCA
>NW_026096578.1:0-14307 GCF_023614345.1 Adelges cooleyi
TATTTGGCAACATTCGTTTACTTTGACTACTTTTTGTTCATCGATGATGAAAACAAAATAATATATCGCTGTAAAAACATACACCTTACAATAAAATACAAGTACCTTGAAATTTGCTACTAAAACCTGTAATTCTTGTAGTTTTGGTGTAATTGGAGACACTTCACTTTGTGTAAAAAAATGTTTTCAAAAAAAAAAAAATAAGCGTATTATCATTAATGTATCACCCTGTATACATATATACATATAACAGACTTTTGCGAGATTCCGTTGATCAGTGGACTTATTGGTTCGTCTTGACCTAAAATGAGGCCCCAAATTATTTTAACATGGATATGTCATTGGGCTACATGTATATGAGGCATTCTGAGTCAATCCACGCAGTCATCGGCCTGAACTCCACACATTTTTTTTTCACTTCTTTCGGTCTAATATACGACTTTAATTTTTTTGAAACTTGTATCACTAATTTTTGCCCCAAAAATAGAGGTTTTTTCAGTAATTAAAAAAAAAAAAAAAATTTTGACCAGTTGTAAATTTCTGAAATTTTTATCATAAAATCAGAGACTTAAATCAAAATCTTTTCGTCTAATAACGGGAGTGAGCCGAGATTTATTTCTATTTTTTTTTTTTTTTTTAATAATGAAAATTTTCCCGGATGGGGAACCCATCCATCAAAAAAAATAAAAGTCTTATATTAGAACCAAAAGAAGTTAAAAAATAAATTTCAAAAAAAATTGAGGAGATCAAGCCGATGACCGCGTGGTTTGACTCAGAATGCCCCATATGTATATATATAAGATTATATATATAGATATGGCGTTTTCAATTGTAATTTTGGGTTTATTGAGTTCGGCTAACGTGTGGGAGCAACTGACGGTGGATTTTTATTCAAATAATTGGCGATCAATTGCATTTTTTAAATTTAATCAGATTAAATCGTTCAAACAAGGGGTATTATCAACATGTTTTTAATAAACTCCACGGTACAAAGAATGGAATAACAAAAAATACATTTTTACTAGATTACCCAATCATTAAAAAATTGAATAATTTTTGGAAACTCTTATTGAAATTCATTATGTGTGATTAAAAATTACAGCCTGGCCAATAATATGATATCGCTAGTTTTATGTATCAGTTGAATTACTCTGAAAGAAGTTTCACTTCATCCGTGCGTACTGGTTTTTTATTAGATTATTGTTTACTGAATTCTTGCCTAAGCGTTTCTTCGAAAACATAATTTATTCTTTTACTTTAGAAAAACACTTGCGTGATTCTCGATGTGCGTTTAAATTTTGCACTGTTTGTATAAATGAAATGCAGTGCTCGTTTGTGTTAAAAATATTATACAAAGTCAAAAGACTGTGTCTATTTTTTAGATACCCATGTTCAACTTGCGTTTTAATAACGGTGTACGACAAATATTCATGGTCTTTAGAATTTCAAGGCCAACATGACTTGTTGACGATTTTTTTTGAAGTTATGATAAAACCACCTATGTGAATCATTTTTTATTTTTTACCATACAATGATATTTCAATGTCATTGTGATGTTTCCGCCCTTGGAGAACAGGATTTAGGGAGGGATGATTTTGGAGTCTCTTATAGCAGCCTGTATATTAATTTAGTTATGCTTGTTAAGCTTATTTTTTGGTAGCAGAGAATTTGACTGAAATTTGAAGTTTATAACGTCAATCAAAAGATCCGTAGTCTTTTGAAATATTTAAAAAAAAAAAGTGAGATTTCTACAATAACCGTAAAGCATTTGAAAGATTTTAAATGAATTAGTTAGATAAATTGGGTTATTATAATTTTTATATAAATATCCACTGTTGAATTAATAGGTTTTTGGTTGAACGTCGAATTGTCGTTAGCTTAGTTTTTAATAATTGTTTAAAACTAATTTTTGTTCTCGTTTTAATTTACTAATATAAAATTATTTAACTGAAATATAAAAAAAAGATGTACAACGCATAATAAATCAGAGACAGAACGATAGGTTAAAAAAATTACTTAATGTTCTTTCGGAATCTGGTTTAACAGTTAAAAGAAATAAATGTTGTTTTCGCAAAAAATCAATTGAATATCTAGGTCATTAAATTGATGAGCAAGCCTTACACACTTTGTCAAAAACACACTGACGCTATTTCTGCAGCTCAAATTCCAGAAAATAAAACAATGCTGAATTCGTTGATAGGATTGGTAACATATTATAATAACTTTATACCTAACGCAGCAGATATAATAAAACTACTTTATTTGACTTACTCAATTTCCCTATTTCTTGAATTTAGCATGTTTGCGAAACTAGATACTAATTTTGCAACAATGTGTTGATTTTTTTTTTTAATTCTCACGTCCTTTTAAACTGTTGGTTCGATTTCTATATTAACATAGGTTTTATATAATAATATAAATAAAATCATAAAACAATATTTTGGATTTTGTTTATTGAATTGAATGACAATGTCTAATAAAGCATTACACGCAGTTTTAGTATACAAATAATTATTTCGTTGAATATTATTATGTTGAACAATAAAACTAATCTATGACAATGTCGTTAATTTTTTTTTTATACATTATCATTGTTTTAAATATATTTTTTGCGTACATCATTTTATAGCGCCTAATTGGTGGCTGCATCAAAAGCTATCTGAAGAGGGATCCTAAAATAAATCTAAGTATACGCATTTCTTAAAACCATCGAAAAACATTCTCCATACGCGGCCTGAAAATCACCAATATAACATAAATAAAATATAACAAAAAAATACTACAAAAAGAATGTTTGGGTTTTTTACAGCATAGCCAAAACAGCGAATTAAAATGTATTTGGACAAATAATATAATAATTTATGTTCATTTTATAATATTTTGTTGTCAATAACTTGAGTGTCTGAATAACGCAATGTGAAATTCAGTTTTGTTGAATTGGTTGTTGGAATTAATAAGTTACTTTTTAAATAAGTTTAATTATATATATATATATATATATAAATGTACAGGTTTTTCTCTGAAAAAATGAATATTTTGAGAATTTTTTTTTTCCTAAATTTTTTAGGGACATGTTTTACTAAATTGTTCGATGTTTTGAAATTTTTTAACATCAATCCTTATAAGCCAAAAAGGAGGATCTTACACATATTTGTAGACAACAAATTTAAAAAATATGTTAGCGTTTGAATTTTAATTTATTTGTTCATTTGTTATGACTTTATAAAGATTTGATTTTTGATAGTATTTCTTGATATTTTCGATCGTTACTACAAAGACGAGTAGTTTTATTAAATAATATAAAAATAATTTGACGGGTTAACCGTACTCTGTACATAAACAGATGTACCTAATAAATAACCTGTAATCCGTAAATAAGAACCGTATGTCTATTATTATTTCAAAATCTTCTACAGGAACTTCCTAGTTGTTAAAATGTTATCGCCAATTGGTCAATGCGAACATAAATATGAACTTTATGCGCTGCCGGTTTTGGATAACCGAAGAAATATGAAAACTATTAAGAGGAAATGCAGTATCTTTACAAAGTCATAGATAATGAACAGATAAATGAAAATATAAAATTAAAACGCTTACATATTTTTTTTTTTTTTTGTTAGAAAAAAAAATATCATAAACTCATCTTTTCAGAGAAATTGAGTGTCTTACGTTAGTTGGATCAACCTGTATATGATTTAACTATTATAAAATGTAGTTAAAAATCACATTTACCCGATGAATCTCCGTATTGTATAACTTTAGCGAATTCATCTGAAGTATGCATTTGGTTATAAATTGCAATACCAATGTGTTTCTTTAGGTCACTTGAAGTAATGTAGCATGGGTCAACTTTTCTGGACTTGCACGCATTACATGTGCGTCTATTATTTTTTTTTCTTATAATACCGTCAAAACGATCACGTACCTCCTATAGACATTTTTGAACTTTTAAATTATATTTTTTAGAACCGTATAAACAAATGCTTTTGATTTAATTAGGTTAAACGTATTTTATATAATCATATTAAATAATAATAACAAAGATTAATGATCATAATAACTTAAGATTAAATATTTTAATTGATATGTATATATATATATATATATATATATATATATATATATATATATATATACATTTGCGCAATTAGAGTGAAGTTTAGAAAACCTAAGCCTCATAACCTAGTCCACGTCTTATAAGTACAATATTTCTTAAAGCCTAACATTTTTAGTTGGTCAAACAATTTTTTTAGAAGAATTAACGTTCCTAAACACTAACGTTCATGGCCATCATAGTTTCACTCTTTATTTATTAATAGGAAATTTATGTTACCAATACTTCAGCTATTTAATTTTTTTTTTTTTATGTTCGGTATTAAATTTTGCACACAATTTTATTATCAGAAATAACACGGAAATTACATAGATATAACTTACTTTTATAGGAACATTTGGTATGAGTCCTAATACCGCCGCATTCCTAAATTCTTCATAAATCATTCTGTGCTCTAGAAACATTCCCGTTAAATTTATTAAATATATTTATATATATATATATATGTATAATTTTTATTTTCAATATAATTAAGCTAATAACCGAAGTTGTTGAAGTTCTAGTTAGTCCTAAATACTACAGTAAAACTTATTGAGTTAAAAAGTATATATTTTTTTTAACCATCCTGAAATATGAGTGTATTTTTAATTTAATATAAATTAAAAAAAAATTATTTTAGAGTGTTTTTGTTAATAGCTGTAGTGTAGACTCCCCTGTAAAAGTATTAAGTGTTAAAAAACTGCATTACCTCCGTTTTCCGAACGTACGGTTCCAAATAGATTTGTTATGGCAAGAAATTGAGCAGCATCTTCGCCATTAAAAAATTTAAGAAAATTTTCGTGGACAATATAGTCGCATTCGGGAGTTTTTATATTGTTCCATAGTTCCTGTATTTTCTAACATTGGTAAAAAAAAAAAACTAATACAATAAAAGATTCATACTTTTTTTTTAAACTAAAAGATAAGCATTTTATTTACTTATACATATATACTTAATAGATTTACTTATAAATAAATTTACAAACTATTAAAAACAACTCTAATGGTAATACTTATATCGGAGACATATAAAATCATTATTTAAAAAATTATGAAAATGTTTTATGAGACTAACAAGGATTTGATGTTTGTAATTTATGTATGTGATCTCAATTTTTGCCAATTTTTTTTGTTTTTACCCCCAACTTATTTTTTTTTGAGCAATTTTTGAAACTTGAATGGTATAACGACAATATTTTATTAACTTTTTAAATTGAGAATAAAATACTAAAAATGTTGACTAGTTTCAGATAAATTTTTTTAAAGTTAGAATGGGAAGGGAAGTGCGGTTGGAAATTGCGCGCAGGTAAAAATAATACTACACTCCACCGTTCCTCCTGCCCTAAATTTGAAACTCCAATAACTTCAAAAATAATTATCCGAAACTGCTTATCGACCAATCACAATCTTTAGTACATTATTATCAATTTAAAAAGTTCATAAAATATTTAAGTTACCGTTTAAGTTTCAAAAATTGCTATAAAAAAACAATAAGTTGGGAGAGGGGGTAAAAAAAAAATTGTGAAAAATTAAGATCACATTGTATAAAACAATGTTGTACTTCTTATTAAACCCTATGAGATGGCGAGTGGTTCACGATAAGTGGATCACCCTGTACATAAAATCATTGTTTAAAAATATCATGAAAATGTTTTATGAGCCTAACAAGGATTTGATGTTTGTAATATATCTTAGGAAAAATTAAATTTTAACTTTTTTACCTAAATAATTTGATTGATTAATTGTTTTTTTTTTATACAAAAATGAACAAAAAAAAAGATTTAAAGAATTATTTTTACTATTGTATTTTATGAAGAATCCATTGTTTAACTGCTAGAAGGCGTCAAACATGAAAACAGAGTTATCTGGTTTGATTTTCGCAACACTGTGAAACAGATTTTGTCCGTCCTATCTTAACCCAAGTTTTTCTTATTTTATGGAGGGAGGGGCAAGAAAAATACATACAATTTTTTTATAGGTGCAACAATTTTAACCTTCCTACAAATAGATAACAAAATTATTTATTTATTAAAAAAAATAATCATTACCATTTATAGATTTTTCTGAATATGTTGACTGGTAAATAATAATTAATAGGTTTAAATGAAAAAGAACAAGGAGGTTAATGCAACGAGTAATATGTTTTAATATTTCATTACCGCTTATAATTCTTGAAGTATTTATTAAAAAATCGTTATCGATAAGTCAAAAGTTTAGCATAACCTAAGTAATTATTGGAAAAAACTATATTTACCTTTTCTGTGATAGAGTTAACTGTTGGAGTATAAAATATTATACACAATAAAATAAAATATTTTATATTCGTCATTACTATTTTTTCGCTTTCAATAAGGCTACCAACTTTATCTGAAATCTACTAACACAATGATTCTTATGCTCAATAATAGGCAGTTTTATAGCAAAAAGTCAAAACCGCTATTCCTAATATATATATATATATATTGATTTATTGGAGATATCGAAATAACAGGTTTGGGAAATAAGTTTTAGAACACGACATTATTAAGACGAAGTTATTTGTCTAACGACGATTTGTTATTTTCTTTCTTCAACGGTGCAAAAACTTAATAGTGATTTTAACTCATACGTGTTCGCTATATATTCAAAGTGGTGACTTTACATGCACAATAAACTTGAAAACCATTTTTCTTTATTTTTTTATCGCGTCCCTTGTGCATGTAACACATGTGTATTAATATAAGGTATTTTTTTACCTATACTATGACTTGTTATTCTGGCTGTTTTCGTCGCTTGCAGAGTATATAGCAGTTCTGTATCAATAGAACGAAAGGCATTTCTTTTACGAAGCGCTGTTTTAGCGGTGGTTGTAATAATATGAAAAACCATATAACAGTTGGGCAATGCCATCCAGCAAAATACCGAGTGAGCCGCGAAAAGTACACACAAAAGTAATGTGTTAACTTCTTATTTCGGGTTCTACAAAAAAAAAAAAAACAATTTAAAAATAGAGCCGAACTTATCATGTGCGAGAACTTTTTTGAGAAACGATTAATATTTGATAGCGTTAATATTATACAACATTATTATAACGAAAATTACTAACGAAAAAGGCGTAACGGACACCGATATAGGGTTGGGGTGGAAATGGGTTTGAGGGTGAGGATTAGCTCTGGCACATAACCAAAAAAATTGTTAGTAACAAAACAAGCGTTACGAACACAGAGATGGGGTTGGGGGTGAGAGATGGGTAGGGGGTGAGAATGGGGTTGGGGTGGGGGTGGTTTGCTTTGGCACATAACCGAAAAAAGCGTTACGCTGTTATCTGATAAGAGATTAGAGATAAGAGATATGTTGTATTCACTACGATCAAATTATAACTGAAAAATAAATTCAATGTAATTTATCAGGTCATATTTCCTATGAATTGTTTTAGACCAGATATTAGCCCAAAACTTGATATGTTTACTAGCTACCTTAGATACTAGCTTGTTAATATACTATTGTATGAAATATATTCCATTATCTATAATTCCACCACTACTCTAAATTTATTCGGTAATCAAATTATTGAATAAAACCACTTTACACTTAACCCTTGTCGAGTTAGGTGATGACAATATTACAAAATTGTATTGAAATACATTTTAGCCCGTCTTATGACAAAAACAGAAGTACCGCCAAAATTGAATCGGCGTATTTTTTTTAGTATATTTCACATTGTCATTTCTTCACAAGCTGTCACAAATAAATCACATCTGTCACATGCATATCTGTGTTGTTTCAATCGAGGTAACATACAGATTGTACATTTTGGGTACTACCCTAGTTATCAAAAAGTTGTCGCGTTTGGTGCGGCATTGTCTGATGTGGTCACTTAACATACTCCCCTAGCACTATTGGACATATATCCGAAATGTTTACTTCCGTTTACCGGTGAAATTTACCTCCGTCAGTCCTACTTCCGTTACCTACTTCCGGTATTTGCTCAAATTTACTCCTACCCAAAATATCGTACCGCGCGTTATGATGTTTACACATCAAAAATACAATAACAATACGATATCCCGCCGAATCGATGGAGACTTTTAGTAAAAATATTGCTTTGTGAATAATAAACGTACACAATATATTTCTGTTTGTCTACTACAGTTTTATCACTTTGAATTTTCCAACTCAAATTATAAAAATATTACGTTTGAATTAGGTTAAATCTCAGTTTTAAATAAAATCCATTTATTACAATAAAAAAAAAAATTATCAAAAAAAAATAACGCTACAAAAAACAACAACATTGCCAAGTTTGGTATGGTTTTTATAAAATGTATTTAAGCATTATAATATCTGTTTTTTTAAATCGAAACATTATTGTGTATGAGTAACCTGGATAATATTTTGAGTTAAGCTTAATAATATGTTTTGTTATCATTTCCACAACATACGTGCAACTAATTTTTCTACTATTCACTACACCTATAGATTTCTAAGAGGCCTCTGTACCTATGAAAAAATGGGTCACATTCAATTTTTGTCATTGTAAGTCGCACAAATCGTGTGCACATTATTTTTCCATGTGTTTACTACACTTTTAGATTTCTATGTGGTCTCTATACCTAAGAAAAGTTGTGTATACATAAATCATAATTCTTTTGATACATCAGTATTTGAATTATACTAGTATAGGTATTACGGTACTATAAACAAAAACAAAAAAAAATAATATTTCGGATCATTTTTATTGAACTGTGTGACAATGTCTTATGAAGTATTACAAGGAGTATTATTATAGCTAAAATTATTGCCGTAGTTTTAAGACCTTTAAGTTGAAAATTTATCAGTAGTTAGAACTCATATGTATTCAAAACATATTAAACGGAAAACAAATTGGGCACTACAATTTTTCTTTTATTTCCGGAAAACTGTGTTTTTCGCAGATTGCGTACATTTTAACAAAAACCCATAAAATCTTAAAAAAAAATGTATCAAATCATTAAAACAATTGTATGTATATTTATGCAGAATGATACTATTAAGTTTTGTGCTCAAGTACCACTTTTGTCTATTAGTTTACACAAATTAAATTTTTTTTTACTGAAGTTTTTTTTGGCTGAGTGAAATTGAAAACTGATAATAAATTCGTAATCACCGACCCCAAAAACATATAGTTTGACCACTTTTGAAGCCTTTTACATAAAAATCCAGAAAAACGATTTAGCTTCGATGAAGAGCGGCGAAGGTATTGGTTTTACTCTGATGTGGGCTTTTATCTCTTTTACACTGTAACTTTTTTAATACTGGACCAATTACAAACATGGTGTACCAGATGTGAGAAACGAACAGACGCCAATAATTGTCGGTTGGTTAGGTTAGGACCCAACGGTCGGTATCATAATATTGTGTTCACTAGTAGGGGGGTTGTAAACGAGTTGGTTCGGATGACCATTGAGTTTAGAGTGAAACCTTGCATAGTAGATTATGGCACTTTAGTGAACTGTTTTGGCGTTTAAGTCTGAACAACTACTTCGATTAATGCAAACTCGACTATTTATGTATTATAAAAATAAAAACAATAATAATCAAACTTATTAAAAGACTACGGCTCTTTTAAATTATATCATAAACTTCAAAGTCCGATCAAATTCTATTTTACTAAAAAACAAAAAATAGATTAACATAAATGTATAAATTTATTATTCATACAAGTTGCTATAAGATATTGCAAAATCACCCTTCACTAAAATCAACTTACCGAAGGGGGGGAAATTACAATGACCTTGAAATAACATTGTATTAAAAAAAATTCACGTAAATTGTTTTTTTTTTTCTAGAAAATCGTCAATAAGTCGGGCTGGCCATGAATTTCTTAAGACCTAGAATTTGTCGATTTGTATATTTCAATTTATGCAAACAGTTGATATGGGAACGCACATCGAACAACCCAAGTGTTTTTCTATAGAAAAAAATATTGTGTTTTCGAGTTAATGATTAGGCGAGAATTCGATAAATAATACTTCCATAGAAAATCGTACATATAAATCTTTATTTACTTTTGAACTCGGTGAAGCTTTTGAAACACATGCGCTAATGTGCAAAATTATACAAAATCCTCACTCTCCAACAATTATTAAAATAATTTATACAACTATGCAATGGTCTTATTATTAATGACCTTTTGGTTCGTATTGACCTAAAACGGAACCCCTAATTTGTTATGGTCTCTGCCGTTTTAAATATTTTCAAATTGGGCGAAACACGAAGCAGCAATGGGTATTTTTAAAATTGATCCCAAAACTTTTATTGAACTCAAACCGAATGTTTTCGACATGGTTTAAAGATGGAATGAGTACGCTTTAGAATAATTGCAATTTTGTAGTATTTCTTTTTTGAAAACATTTTTGGGTATCATAAAAATACTAAACATTAACCTTTTTTTTTATTATTTTCCATAAGCTTATCAACTTTTAAAAACTTAAGTAGTAGTTTGTGTACATATTTAATTTACTATTTAAACTGAGAATTATTTTCTGAATAGTATACCGGTCGATAACCAGTTTTGGCTAATTACTTTGGGAGTTAATAATCATTAAAATTTAGGACGGGAAGAAGGGTGGAGTGAAATATTATTTTTTCTGCTAGAACTACGCTTCTGTAAAAATACTGAGATGGGAAAAAAATATATATAAAAGGTACATGTTTAGTAATAGTTTTATAATATTGTAAAATAACACCAACTTAAGTGTCTCCAATTATTATAAAAGCTACAAAAATGCTATTATTTTAAGAGAAAACTAGTGTGCTGTCCTTAATGAATCAATCAATTTTCTAGTGTATTTTGATTTATCGAAAATAGTAGAAAAACATGTTTTTGTAATATACTCGAAGGTACACGTTTATTACTATTGGGTGTTTGCTTTACGACGATTTATCATATTTGTTTTCTTTATCGATGTCAAAATGTAGTCATAAGAAACGAATATAGCAAAGGCATAAAACTTTTCCTAAGTGTCTAAAAAGTTCTTTTAGACTTAAAATGTATTATCTACATTTCCTTTTTTTATGTAATGGAATATCAGATCAAAATTGTCTTTATCATAATTTAATAGGTAGATGAAAAAAAAAGGGTCAAGAGAACAAATGCCCTCGTGTCCGGCCAGACATGAATTGACGTTTAACCCAACCAACGTTTCTGTAATAAATTTCTTGGTTTTTTCGATTAAAAAAAAATATATACTGCTACAGTTTTTAATACTTAAGCATAATAAATCAAGACTGTCTTATTTCGATTTGAGGCGTTTTAACTGTCAACTTGATGATAATTCTTAACCAGATGGCACTGGTGAAATAATAACAAACTGCCACATTTTATCTTGTAGCAACATATTAATTATCTAAAAAGGAAAACAAAATTGCCACATTTCTCATTAAGGCTTATAAAATATTTAAAATGGTAAACTGGCACAACAAACAAATTTGGCAGTTTGGCTTGTTAAAACCTATTGCTAAATAGCCGTAACCTCAAATTGTGGTGTATGGCTGAGATTCAACTAAGTAGCTTGAAATTAAAATAACAAGCTTCGGGCAACAAAAGAATAACTGAAAAGTATTACATTTAAGCTTTCAAAGTTAAAATTAACCATTTGGGAGCAAGTTCAATCTTTTACTTGTATTTCCTCAAAACTTTAATTTTTCAGTTGTGGCAGTCTTGCTCCAAAGGTGCGACATGATTCGTACTAATTGTATGCAATAATTATAGGTTAATTTTAAGTATATTATTGTCTTTACAGTGCTTTTATTAATACCTATTTATATTTTTTATGTATATAAAATGTACTATCAGCGGTAATATCACATTTACAATTTTATGCGTTTTTTACAAAGTGATTTTATTAACCAGCAATTATATTTGTGATTAGTTTGAACTGTTTTTGATATGTGAATGAGCTTTAGTGACTGGAATAATGCTTTTGTCTTAAACTCTTCCGGTTTTCTTTCCTTTAATCCTAATTATTTTTTATCACAACTGTTGCTATTTAAGTACTTTTTTTAAACACTATAGACATTTTAAAAGTAAAAGTATTTGCTTTGTTTGATTTTCAAATAAAAAAAAAAAAAAAATTTGGACAAAGTGATACTAATTATAGTTTTTTTTTTATATTTTCATAACTTTAAATTAAATTCCTTACGTTTTGCCAGAAATTCACAGAAAATAATTACAGTGATAACTATCCAATTATTGTCTGACATAAAAATATATATGAGCATAATTTTTAGACAGGTTCAAAACATTTGTTTTTATGCCTGCACAAGAAAGGTGGGTACATCTCGGCGAAAACAAGTATTTTTTGGTTAGTGTACTTCATTAAATAACACTACAAGACAGACTATTTTTTTTTTAAATTAAGCATAACTCAGTAATATTTTAAGACACGTGGTTCTAACTACTGGCGATTAGAAGCATATGAAAAGACTTTCGAGATTGAATATAGCAAGAGTCAAATTTTGACTAACTAAAAAAAAAAAAGTTATTTTTCCTTAGTATTTAGGAGGAATTTTCGTTTATACGGTTGTATGTGTGTAGGTTGCAATGAGTAAGGGTCAACAGCTGACATCTGAAATTTATTTGCATTATGATGTAGGTTTTTTTTGTGTCTGTATATGCATTGTAAAACTTTTTTTAACTGGACCAATTCCTTCAAGTAGCAACTCTATAAATCGCAAATGTTATCTAGTTGACAACTTTAATGGTGTAAAAATTGAAAAAGTTCACTTCTTCACAGTTAAATTAAAAAAAAAAAAACAAACAAAAAACCATACAAGTTTTAAAGATTTTACTTTTACTGGCTATAATTTTGAGAAAAATGGTCGAATCTAGTTGAAATTTCTAAAGAGGAATATTTACTTGAGATTCAAATTTAAGTTAGTCCCATTTCCCACCCCCTTGCGGCGGGACGCAAGTTGTTTTTTGGGGTTTTTAAGACCTTTTAGTTGAAATGTTGTCTGGAGCTATAACTCTTATGTACACATAACATGTTAAATCTTAAAAAAAAAAAAATGTATCAAATCATGCCAATATTTTGATGGATACTCCTTAGAGTGGCCTCAGTAAGTTTTAAGAGCTCAAACACCAGTTTAAGGTTTTAATTGATTTTCTAAAAAGTGATTTTAT
This sequence comes from Adelges cooleyi, assembly GCF_023614345.1. Taxonomy (NCBI): domain Eukaryota; kingdom Metazoa; phylum Arthropoda; class Insecta; order Hemiptera; family Adelgidae; genus Adelges; species Adelges cooleyi. Next base: position 13,239 of record NW_026096578.1, read on the forward strand.
CACATTCAGTCGGCTCGGTGCAATTCGAATCCCAACCCAAATTGTAATGTATTTTTCCTTTGAGAATATCCGTCGATAGCCATACTTAAGTTTAGGCTATAAATCGTATGTAAATAGTATATCCGATTAGATAACATTTTTAACTTTTGACTATTTGCTATGACCTTCGACTTTTCGACGTAAAAATTAACACTAAGATGTGCACAAAAATAAATTTGTAATTCAAACATCGACAATTTTGTATGTATTGTTTTTATCGTTCGATCGATGTATTTTTCTGCTTAAAATTTATAACCATTAAAGGATGGCAAAAAAAAAATGACTAAAACATTCTCATGTGTGCACACGTGCCGAAATTGTACGCTTTTCGAAAATATTTTCGATTTATTATGACCCAACAAAGTTTTACCAACAAAATTACACACGGAAAACCCCGAAATTCCAATAACCCTCCCTCCTCCTGGGAAAAAGGCTGAACGTTTTTAAAACTTATTTGGCGCAATTTTAAGATTCAACAACTAACAAGTCAAATTAATTCCAAATTCGTGTGGAATTTAAACAGTTTCCAATAGAAGAGATAGCATTTTTTTCTTTATTTCACTTTTCGAAGCAAACTTTTAAGGGTTTAGGTCGATAAAATTAGACCGAAGGTATATCATGTAGAATAGAACTATAACATATACAATTTCCTCAAAAATAAAACTGTTATCAAACTGATTTTTTTACATTAAGGAAAACCCCCCCAGAAAAAAGGGGAAAATTACACTTTTACCGTAGTCAATTTCCAGGTTACTGTGTGTGAGTGAGTAAATAGACAATGAAAATTATTCATTATATTGTTAACAACGATATATGGGTTATTATAATAGTACATTTATATAGAGAGAACCTATTTCATATTTGTGACTAATTTATAAATATAACATAATGTTTAAACTCTGCTTTATTTTTTACTTTTGTTCAACTCCTTGTGGAAGCGAGTACTTTAATGTGTAAAACCTCAAGTGTAATTGTCATATTAATGTATTGTAGTATGTTAAGTATGTAATCAGTGAATGTACAACTAGCC